>NW_007727262.1:7825-42001 GCF_000696425.1 Galeopterus variegatus
AAAAAAAAAAAGAATTTCACATTAACAACAAATAATTTTTTAGTATATGTTGGTCCCATGCAATATTTTACTTATACTAAAAAATTATTTGTGAAAATAATTTGACAGTTTCTTATAAAACTAAGCATGCAACTATTTTTTGACTCAGCAATTGCACTCCTGGGCATTTATCCCAGAGAAATGGAGACTTACATATGTTCATGCAAAAGCCTGTACACAAATGTTTACAGCAGCTTCATTCCCAATAACCCCAAACTCGGAACAAGCAGGTGGCTTTAGTGCATGAATGGCTGAATAAACTGTAGTGCATCTGAACCACAGAACACTACTCAGCAATAAAGAGGAATGAAGTGCTGATATGTGCAACAGCCCAGCTGAATCTCCAGAGAACTATGCTGAGTGAAAAATGTGGAGCCCAAAAGGTTACATATGGTGTGATTCCATTATATAGCATTCCTAAAACAGCAAAAGTACAGAGATGGAAAACAGATGAGTGTTTGCCCAGGGTCGCTATGGTTTGGATGCAGATCTGCCCAGCCACCAAAACTCATGTTGGGATTTGATCCCCAGCGTGGCAGTGTTGGGAGCTGGGGCCTAGCGGGAGGTGTTTGGGTCATGGGGGTGGATCCCTCATGAAAAGATTAATGCCACCCCCCTTGGGGGTCAGTGAGTTCTTGCTCTCCTGGGAATGGATTAGTTCCAGCAAAAGCAGGTTGTTAAAAAGAGTCTGTCTTCCTCAGTTTCCCTCTGGCTTCCTCACTTGTCATGTGATCTCTTGGCACACACCCACTCCCCTTTTGCTTTCATGAGTGGAAGCAGCCTGAGGCCCTCACTAGATGAGGCTGCCCAATCTTGGACTTTCCAGCCACCAGAATTGTGGGCCAAATAAACCTCTATTCTTTATAAATTACCCAGACTCAGGTATTTTGTTATAGCAACACAAAACAGACTAAGACAAGGGTTAAGGAGAAAGTGGGGGCCAAAGGAAGTGGCTGTGGCTATAATAGCACAATAGGAATGATCTTTGTGATAATGGAAATATTCTTATGCTGTCTGTATCTTTGTCAATTTCCTAATTGTGGTGTACTACAGTCTGGTAAGATGTTACTACTGGGGGAAACTGGGTAAAGAGGACATAGGATCTCACTGTATTTTTTACAACTGCTTGTGAATCTACAACTTCAAAATAAAAAGTTTAATTACAAATTTGCTATAAAAGACATTATTGGGACAATTGGTATAATTTGAATTTGGGTTGTGTATTATAATTAGCATTGTATCGATGTTAAAATTCCAAAATGTGGTTATATTGTCAGTATATAAGAGAATGTTCTTGTTCTTAGAAGACACAGACTGAAATACAGTATTAAGGGGGTGAGAGGCCCTATCTAGAATTTCTGTTTCCAAACACACACACACACACACACACACACACACACATGCATGCACACACACGCAAACACAACGCAGATCTGGCAAAATGTTAACGAGTGGTAAACCAGATGAAGGATAATCAGGAGTTCATTAAACTATACTTGTATCTGCAAGTTTTCTGTAGGGATGAAACTGTTTCAAAATAAAAAGGTTTTAAAATTCTGTTTGCTATAGGTTCGTAGAATTCCTGCCTATCCCTAGTCTGCTGAAACTTTTCTCATGGATGGGTATTGAGCTGTATCAAATGCCTTTCTACATCTATGAAGATAACTACATGGTTCTTCTCCTTTTGTTTGTTAATATGATGATTTACCTTTATTCATTTACTAATATTAAACCACCTTTGGTTTCTACAATAGATCCAACTTGGTCAGAATGTATGTTTTCTTATTCACTGTTAGCTTCTCTTTGCTAGTAATTTTGCATTCATCTTCATGAGTGAGATTGATCTATATTTTCTTCTTTTGTGTTCTGTCCTTGCCTGATTTTGGTATCAAGATTGCACTGGCCTCAGAATGAGGAAAGGAGTAATCCCTCTTTTCCTATCCTTGGATGAGTTTGCAAAAGATGAGAATAACCTGTTTCTTGAGAAAGTTTTGTAGGACATGCCTGTAAAACCATATAGGCCTGGAGTCTTTCTTATGTGTGTGTACATGTGAAGTATGACGAACATGCAAAAAAGTGCATAGAAAATAAGCGACCAGCTTAATGAACTGCGGAAAATAAATTACCCATAACTGCCACCCTCCCAGGTCAAGCCATGGACCATGACTAGCACAGAGGAGGGGTCCCTAAAAGACACTTTCCAATCAGAACCCTCTTCCCTCCCCAAGAGGTAACCATCGTTCTGGTTTTTCATGGTAGTTCCTTTCTTGTTTTTCTTTTAAAATGTACTACTTAGTTATGCATTCCTAAAGTGTAGTTTAATGTAGTCTGTTTTTAATTTTAGGTGAATAGAATGATATAATTGATAATTTGTTTGGCTAATTTCACTCAACTTTATCTTTAAGATTCAATCATATTGTTATACATATTTATACTTTGTTCCTTCTCACGGTTGTGTATATTCATTAGTATGGAAATTTTTACTTATTAAACCTATTGACTTATTAATCCCATAATTTACTTATTAATCCTAGGACTTATGGGTTTTCCAGTTTTGCAATAATATAAACAATGCTGCTGTGCACATTCTCATACTTCTGTTCTATTGCATGTAAGCACACATTTCTGCACGGCATATACCTAGGAGTGGAATTGCTGGGTCACAGGTATGTGTATTTTCCTCTTTTCCAAAACAAATGTGCCAGTTTATGCTCCCACAAGAAGTGTCTGATATCCTTGCTATCACTTACTGTTGTCAGACATGTGCATTTTTTTTTTCTTTTTATCTTTTTTGCTGACCAGTAATGGGAATGCAACCCTCGGTGTTGCGCCCGCACCGCGCTCAACCAGTGAGCGGGAACCGGTCTCCACATGGGATCCGAACCCTTGGCGGGAGTGCCACTGCGCTCCCAGGCGGCACACTCTCCAGTGCGCCACCCGGCCGGCCCAGACATGTGCATTTTTTTTTTCTTTTTATCTTTTTTGCTGACCAGTAATGGGAACGCAACCCTCGGTGTTGCGCCCGCACCACGCTCAACCAGTGAGCGGGAACCGGTCTCCACATGGGATCCGAACCCTTGGCGGGAGTGCCACTGCGCTCCCAGGCGGCACACTCTCCAGTGCGCCACCGGGCCGGCCCAGACATGTGCATTTTTGACAGTCTGGGGTGCAGTGGTACCTCACCGTGGTTTACTAATGAGGTTGGTACTTTTTCAAATGCTTATTAGCCATTTGGATTTTCTCTGCTATGAAGCACTGTTCAGTTTTTTTTTTATTTTTGGTTCATTTTATGTGTTCAAAAAATGAGTCCTTTGTCACGTTTATTATGCAAGCATCCTTTCCCACCCTATAGCTTGCCTTTTCCTTCTGTTATTTTCTTGAAGTGAAATTTTTATTGCTTAATTATTAAAATAGTTACAGGACTTCAGGTTTTCTATTTCTACTTGAATCAGTATAGACAAGTTATATTCTTTAGGAAAGTTGCTCATATTGTCAACATTTTCAAATTTATTGGCATAAATAAATTGCTTATATTGTCTTAGATTTGAAAGCTCTGCAATTATGCTGCCTTTTTTGTTCCTGATGTTGTTCATTACTTCTCTCTTTTATTTTTGACCGGTCTCTCCACGGACTTGTCTATCAGTCTTTTCTGAGAACCAACTTTTGGCTTTTTTGACCTTCCCTAATGTATCTTTATATTCTCTTTCTTTGATTTCTGCTTTTTATTATCTCCTTCCTCAAACTTTCTTTGGTTTTACCCTGTTGTTCTTTTTCTAACTTATTTGGTTGAATGTTTAGTCATTAATTTTCAGCCTTTCTCCTTTTCTAATATAAGCATTAGTGCTGTATGTTACCCTTGAAGCACACTTTCCCTGCATCCTATGAGTTTTTTTTTTTTTTTTTTTTTTAAAGATGACCGGTAAGGGGATCTTAACCCTCGACTTGGTGTTCTCAGCACCACGCTCAGCCAGTGAGCGAACCGGCCATCCCTATATGGGATCCGAACCCGTGGCCTTGGTGTTATCAGCACTGCACTCTACCGAGTGAGCCACAGGCCGGCCCCGAATCCTATGAGTTTTGTGATATATTTCATTACCATTTAGTCCCAAGTATTTTTAAATTTCCATTTTGATTTTGTCTTTGGCCTATAAGTTATTCAGAAATGTGTTTTTAAATGCCCAAATGAATGGGAATTTTACATTTATCTTTTGTTGTTGATTTCTAGCTTAATTGCATTGTGATTAGAAAACCTGGTCTATGGGCCGGCCTGGTGGCGCACTGGAGAGTGCGCCGCTTGGAAGTGTGGTGGCGCTCCTGCCGAGGGTTCGGATCCCACGTGGAGACCGGTTCCAGCTCACTGGCTGAGCGCGGTGCAGGCGCAACACCGAGAGTTGCGATCCTGGTACAGGCGCAACACCGAGGGTTGCGATCCTGTTACCGGTCAGTAAAAAAGACAAAAAGGAAAAAAAAAAAAAAGAAAACCTGGTCTATGAGATTCTAATCTATATTTATGATTTTAACTTCTGAAGTCCTTTGGGGGTCTAAGTCTGCTCCCTGATGTTTCAGCTGACTCTTATTCATGGTGGCATACATGCTTGGTGATCTTTGTGAATTCATATTTCCCTGATCTTAGTCTGTAGGAATCCTGTCCACACTGGGATACTTTCCTCTGGAGAGGCTTCACATTTGCTGCTGCTGCATGCCACAGCACTCCTGACCCAGGATCCCCCTCTGCCCCCTTCAGGTGTTCTCCCTTAAGGCAGAGACTCCGGGTTGGTATCCTGAAAAGACCCGCTATTAGGTTGATCTACATGAAACTGTTGTTTTGGGGGGTGATAAACAGTTGAACAGCAGCAATTGTACATGGTCTGACCTACACTATCAATGTTTGCCCTCAGGACAAGCCTGTCCTTCCTGTTCACTTACTGTTTACCTCTCCTAGTTAAGGGTTGGCTTAATGTCTATTTCCCTTTTTTTTTTGGTGGGGGAGGTAGCTTTGGAGATTTCCCCAATTTCCTCTGAGCCTAGCAAAGCATTAAAAATTATATTTTATGCAGGAGTGAATTAACTTGCAGAATCATTTCTAGGAGGTGAGGTCCTGGGAGTAGCTAGGCCAACTGCCGGAAGCTGAAACCCCATGGTAGGAGTATTTTTCCTAATGAGTTGAGCCTAGCAAAGCATTAAAAATTATATTTTATGCAGGAGTGAATTAACTTGCAGAATCATTTCTAGGAGGTGAGGTCCTAGGAGTAGCTAGGCCAACTGCCGGAAGCTGAAACCCCATGGTAGGAGTATTTTTCCTAATGAGGAAACGAAGACTCAAAAAGGTGAAATGACCTTTCAGTGTTCTCTGCTATGAAGCACCTGTTCAGTTTTGTTTTGTTTTTTCGGTCCATTTTTTACATTCAGGAAATGAATCCTTTGTCATGTTTATTATGCAAATATAATACTTAAAAAATATGTAATATTTGCATAATATTATATTTTATGCAAATAAAGGTCACACAGCTAGTACTAGGCAGGGCTAGGACTTAAATCATATGAGACTTGAAACCTGGGCTCTTTCTTTCAACTTTCCCTCTGTCCTGTGCTGCCTCCAGAGAGCTGTCTGGGCCCAGGGGCTACCAAGTGTCCTTACCTGGTGCAGGGGGATGACAAGGAAGGCCCCTCCACCAGCACACTCAGTCACGACTGCAATGAAGTGGGGGTTCACGGCACAGAAGTGATTGTCGTGAACGCTGTGGGTGATGGGCACCGAGTCGTAGCAGTTCTCCTTGCTGGCTGGTTTGCCAAAGACGTGGCGGAACTTGGAGCTCCGGTACTGGGGGTGCCATGACATCTGCAGGAGACAAGCAAGGACAAAAGGTGTGAGGTCACTGCCCTGGTGGCAGGACACACAGAGACCTCACCTTGAGACTATATAAGAAGGCACGACCAGGACAGTTCCATGTGGACAGTGAAATGCTATAATTGTGGTTATTTCTATAGACCCAGCGAGATAAGGTGGGATGGTGTATAATTACCACTGACCTGTTTGCTGACGTTTTAAAGCTTTTCATCCCTTCAAGTATGAACACAAAAAGGCAGAAAAACCGTAAAGAGAACTCACCACATTCTCCCCACCCACCATCTCACGAGATAGCCCAGCCCAACTAAGTGGGTAATAGTGTGTTCTCTGGAGCCAGCCTGCCAGGCTCCAATCCCAGCTCTGTCTCTTGCCAGCTGGATGGGCAAGTGACTTAACCTCTGGAGTCTCAGTTTTCTTTGTCTGAAAAATGGGATAAGAAAATTATCTGTCATAGACTTGTTGTGCAGATTAAATTAGATAATATATTTAGATCCCTTGGCACATGGCAGTAGTTGATCAGCAGGAGCGATTACTACCACTGTTATCATCTAGGCACCTGGAGCTTCCTTTGCTCCTCGCCCAGCCTTATGTTTGTTCAATTAATATTTACTGAGCATCTCCGTGTGCCTAGGCTCTGTGCCAGGCACTGGGGGGTTTGGAGGCAGAAAGCCTGAGCCTCGTCCCTATAGGAGCAAAGAGTCCTGTGGGCAAGACCACTAGGGGAGTCTGGGCTGCTGGGACCCAGTGTACTATGGGCAAAATGGAGGTTTGTTCATGGCGGCCCGGGAGGGCTTCCCAGAGGAAGTGACACTTGAGCTGTGATTTGAAGGATGAGTAGGAGTTGGCCATGTAGGCAGGACAAGGACGAGCTGGGGGAAGGTGTACCAGGCAGATGAACAGCTTGAGCAGAGGCCCTGAGACAAGCGAACACGGGATGTTTACAAACCACATGTGGCTTAGTGAGAATAGCAAGCAGATATTAAACAGAAAAAAATATATATTCTACACACGCATGTAAACACATAAGTTGGATGATGTGAAGGAAGAGGATGCATGCTGGAGGGGTGAGTGGGGCCAGACCCGAATGGCCTCATCAGTGGCCAAACACTCAGCCACAGGGATCCTTCTGGCCACCAGGCCTGGCTGTATTCCTCCCCCCTGTCCCCACCTCACACCACCCTGTGAGGCTCCCTGTTTGTTGCTGTCCAACAAGATCAAGGCCAAACTCCTCAGCCTGGCACTCAAGACCTTCTGGTTGGGTCTCATCCATACTCCAGGATTTATTTTTTCCTGCTCACCCTCTAAACGGTACCATCCAGTCTCCCTTGTGCCTGCTCTTGCATTTCCAGTCCTCGGGCTCTTTGTCCTTGCCTTTCCTGCTACTTGGCTTGCCCTTCCCATCCACCCACCTCTGGTCCCCATTTCCACAAACCCAAACCCTCCCCTTTCCCAGCTCCCAAGCCACACCTCCTCCGGAGTCCTCCTGGGTGCCCCAAGCAGCAGAGATTGCAGTCTTCTCTGCTCCCACAGCTGTCTCTCCTCCCTGCCCTTAGCCCTTGACACTATCTGCCCCAATTTGGAGTTTGGGGTCAGGTCTCATCTTCTCCACTGGCTTGCAGGCTCCTTGGAGAGGCCCAGGGCTCTGCTCTGGGAGGGGAGTGCCCGGCACAGTGTCTGTCCACTCCAGCCCCCAGAACTTCCCGGCCTGGGCAGTCTACCTGTGAGGCTCTTCTCTGTGCTCAGTTCCTAGGCACAAGATGAGACTGTGTGACCTCAGGCAGGTCACAGTGATCCGGGGCCTGACCCCTGAGCCAAGCCCTTTACATAGCACCAGGTAGTCCATCGGCCCTGCAGGGGCAGTTCTATCCTTCAAAGGTCAGAAATGTCAGTTCTCCTTTTGGGAGCTTTGCCTAAAACCCTGGCTGCGTTTGCCAAAGCTACAGGAAGCAGCACAGAATGCAGGGATGTCCTGACTAATTAATGCCCATCTGATCCCAGAAAAGTTTTAAGAAGACATACAGAAACTGAGAGAACACAAAATAGATGGAAATGGAAAAGCTGCGGCCTACGAAATAGGGACAGAGGGAAACTGCAGGTAAAAAAGAGACCACCTGCAATGTGGGGGGAGTTAAGTTATTGAGTGTGTGCTGCCAAGTCCTCCACACAGAGGAGGTGGACTTTAGATTTGGGCCAGAGCTTCCTAGTGGCCAATTCGACAAGGGAAACAGAATCAGAAGGGGATTTGGTCAGTGTCGGTAAGATAAAAGCCACCACTTGCTAAGGAACAGCACAGCATTCCTCTGTACTGGGTCCTGAGAGACATGGGGACTGTGGGTCCTCTTGGAAAGGAACAGCAAGGACAATGGCCTCTCTACGGTCTTGGCAAACAGGTGGTGGCTGAGGAGCTGCCTTGGGCCTGGGCTGGGGGTGGAAGAGCAGGAGCAAGTCAGCAGGCTGTACTCCAGGGGCCCCACCCCTGCCTCAGCTTCAGCTGCCCCTCTTTGTGGCAGATGGTGACGTGCATCAGACATTCCATTGCTTTGCTCCTGTCCCAGGCCCCGTGCAGCATTAATTCTGGTGAATGGGCATGGGAGGAAGTGATACGTGTTCACTTCCTGGCCAAAGTGTACAGACCTGCCTGTGACCCTCTAGAACTCCTGTCCTTGGCTGGAGGCATGAGAAGGTACACGTTTCAGACAGTACAGCTACAAGATGGAGGGTCCCTGAGGGACTGTGGAGCCAAGCACCTCCCTACACTGACAGTGTGACAGAAGCTTGGAGAGTGAACCGCTGAGATATGGACTGTTCACCACGGGACACGGCCTACCCTTCCTGACCAATACCTGCCCATGCGGGTCCAGCCCACAGAGATGGCACACAGCTTCTCCAGAGAGAAGGAGGCAGGACCCAGATCCCCTGAGGAACTGGACTCAGGTGAAGGGGGCTACTGGAGGGATTGAAGCAGGGGAGTGGGAGGATCAGATCTAAGTTTCAGATGGATTCTCTGACTACTGAGTGGGGGACAGGGCAGAACAGGTGAGAGGTAATGGTCACCTGTGCTGAAGCAGGGCAGGGAGGTGGGTGGGGGGAGACATAGTGAAATGCCAAGGAGAAGTGATCGGTTAGGCGTGGCGCCTGCATGCATGTGCTAGCTGTGGGCAGGGGGCCAGCCAGGGCCGCTGAAATCAGCGTGGCTTTCCATCATCATCAGTCCTGGCCCCTCCGGCCGCTCCCAGCACTCTCCCCTCACAGCCCGTGCACCTGTGGGGGTGCCTAGGGCTTGGCCTGGGCAGCTGCTCCCCTTGAGCTCACAGTCAGTTCCCTGGCGATAAGAATGCACAGTTTCTGAGGGCTTACTATGTGCCGGGCACCATTCCAAGTGCTTGCCACGTATGAACAGGACAAGTAGACGCCACCTTGCTCCTCACTACAGATGCGGGGCAAGTCACCAGGCCACACAGCTAGTAAATGGTAGAGCTGGGAGCCTCCAGCTCCAGGTTCCTGCAGATAACAGCCGTGATGACAACAGCTCTTTCACACCCATGACCCCCTGCATCTCACCTCAGCCCCTAAGGGGAAGTATCATGACAATTATCACCCCCACTTTACAGAGAAGAAAAAAAGAGGCCCAGGAAGGTAAGTGGACCCCTGCTATCTACCTCCAAGGATGAAGCCACCTGGCAGTGGAGCACAGCAGCGTGGATATCAATGCCCTTCCGCCCCACCCCTCCCCCACAATCTCCTCTCCCCACCTCAGCCCTTATCACCACTGCTAAGGTTCTTCCAGATCTGCTGCCACGGAAGGAAAATTATGGCAGCAGGGGGGATGGGGCGGGGCATCTCTGCCTTTGTGCTTGGTATGGGAGTGTGCGTGTACACACGCGGGGGAGCTTGTGCACGTGTGCACGACCGTGTGTGGGCACTGCCTTCATCAGGGACTTCACGAGTGCCTGTGTACTCTCATGGCTGTGCATGTATTTGCACATCTGTCCAGGTATTTAATTTTATTTGCATAAATACGAGGGAACATCAAAAATTTCATGGAAAGATTTAAATTATCTTTCAATTCTATTTTTCCATGAACTTTTTGAAGTACCCTTGTATATATATATGTGCATGTGTGCATGTGTGTATTGGTGCACTCATGACTTTAATGACTCAGCAATTCCGAGAACAGGAATTTCATTTTCCCTACAGGCAGGCACTTGCCTGCAAGTGAGGACTGTAACGGGCCCTTCGCCGTCAGGCTGGGCCTGAACAGCTGATCTGGGCCAGGTCTATCCCAGGCCACTTGTCCCATCCTGCCCCATCCATCCAGCTGGGCCCACATCAAAGTTGCAGCGGGACTTCTCAGGTGTGGCACTTGGGCCCAGCCTGCTGGGGCACAGAACAGGGGGTGGCATCAATTCTTCTGCTGTGATCTCATGCATGCTTAGCGGGCCTGATGCCAAGGGATTAGGCTCCAGGGGTTGTGAATTCCCCGCCCCCAAAAGGGATTTTAAAAGGGATTTAGTCATCTCTGGGTTTAACATTGCATTGACTTTATTTCTTAATGCCTGATAGTGGAATGGCTCACTACCTGTCCTATCCCTTACAACTCTCCTGTGAGGCAGGTGGGGATTATTGTCTTCATTTGGTGATGGGAAAACTGAGGTGCAGAGAAAGTAATTTGACCAAAATCACCTTAGCATGCGCAGTGGAGGTGGGAAATAGAGGCTGAGTCCTGGTCCAGAGACCTCTTTCCTGCTGTGCTCTCTGACATACGTGTGTGGTGCAGAGATTTTCCTGCTTTCTCCCAAAGGCCCATCCCTAAAGTCATTGCAGGACAAGGGTTAGCTGCAGGGTAGCTGAAACTGAACCCAAACTGGGTGTGGTACAAACCAGCATCATAGGTTCTTCACTAATTGTACTGGTTGTGGCCTCAGGGAAAGAATGAAATTACTTAATTTGGTCTTTGAACGTCAGGATGGGTAGGAATCTGGCACTGCCGGCCACCATTGTCCCTTTGTAAGTTTGTGGTTCCACACCTAATATCTGAAGTTTTATTTATTTATTTTTCCTTGAAATTTGACTTCATGGGCAAAGTGAGCTGCCCCTTGTAAGTGCCTCCTAAGAGGGTCTGAGCCACCACACTTACGTCACGGCCACAGTTAATAGAGGGAGATTAGAACCACAAGTTACCCAGTCATTTTAAAGAATGAAAAAAGATTGCTGTTAGTAAGAGTAAAGAAAACTCTATTTGAAAGTGATCTACAAAGACCAAAAATTAACACAATAAGCTCCTAACTGCAGGTGGGTCCCTCACCTTGACTCCAATCCTTGGCCAACTGTTATCCATCATAGAATTCATCCTGATCTTGGCCTTGACCCCAAACCTGATGGGAAAGCTCCTTACTAAGTCATCCAGAATCCTTATTGGGGCCTCTGAGTCACCCCAGGTGGGGTAGGATATCTGGCTTAGAAGCCAAGGTCCATTTGGGGTCAAGACTGCCCTGCTGTCAGCTCAGGCCCCTGCTTAACCAGCAATTTCCCATGAAGTCTTCCTTTCTCACAGGCAGAAAGAAGAAACCACAAGTCTCAGCTTCTTCTCCCCAGTGCGGATTTTATCCACAGCTAGTCTCTGTTCATCTGAGGCCAGACCCTGGTTTAAACCACCACCTCTCCACATAAGGTGTCTTTATCGTTGCCTTCCACAAGCCAGCAACAGGGTCTGAAGTGACATGGTGAGACCCGGTGACCTGCTAGAACCTCAGGGTCCCACCCCACAGGGTTAGTTTTCTTCCTTTCTTTAAAGCAAGAAGAGGCCTTGCTGTGCTCCACGGAAGTAGCTGACCAGCTGTCCGGGTTCACCCAGGACTGTGGAGGGATTCCTGGGATGCAGGACTTTTGGTGTTAAAATTGGGCAAGTCCTAGGCAAACAGGTACAAGTTGGTCACTCTATCACCACCATGGTTTTGATGTGATTTACATGTAATGATTCCATTGTAGGTCCTTAGCCGCCTGACTTTGACAACTTGCCTATGAAAGAGCAGGCTCTGGAACTGATTTCTTAAAGAGCCCAGCTCCTGAACCAGAGAATAGAACATTTCAAAGTAGAAAAATCCAAGAAGGTTTGTAAAGGGAGGTGAATACGGCTTCATTCAACCGCCAGTCTTCATCCGATATTGGCTCAGTGCTTATTCTGTGTCAAGCCGTGTGCTATGAGCAGGGCAAGGAGGTGAGAGGTGAATGTTGGTCACTGCTCTCCACGGGTTTACACCTGTCAGGGAAATGGCCAACAGCAGGAAGAGATGAGATGCTGTGATCTGGAGGAGCTGCTGAAGCACAGGGCACATTAGAATCTTTTCATCACTGGGTGTAGGACCAGGACACGAGCACTGCTTAAGCTTGCCCGGTGATTCCAGTGTGCACTGGGTGAAAGGATAACAGAAACTTAGAATGAACGTGATGTGGTGGTTCTCAAAGTGTGGCCTCCCAATGGGCAGTATCACCAGGGAACTTGTTAGAATTGCAAATTCTGGGCCGGCCCGGTGGCGCACTCGGTAGAGAGCAGCGCTTGGGAGTGCGGTGGCGCTCCCGCCGAGGGTTCGGATCCCATATGGAGACTGGTCCGCTCACTGGTTGAGCGCGGTGCGGGCGCAACACCAAGGGTTGCGATCCCGTTGCCGGTCACGAAAAAAAGACAAAAAGGAAAAAAAAAAAGAATTGCAAATTCTCAGGCATGACCCACAGAATCAGACACTGGGGACAGGGGGTGAGCGGGTGGGGGTGGGGTTAGCGATCTGAGTCTAAGCAGCCCTCCAGGTGTCTGATGGTGTAATACAGACTCACTGGTATAATACATAGGTTGGGTTGGCATCACTAAAAGGGATAACCGGACATTATGTGCTGCCTAATATGAAGCAATAGGAAGAAGACAGCATTACTTACGAAGTGGTCTTGCAAAAAAATGAACCCAACATTGACCAAGTCTTTGGATGTAACTACACACTCATGGTGTGAAGAAACATGTTTAACAACTACAGGGATGCAATCAGCAAACTCTAGAACACAGCAACTCTGCATGTCGTATTATCTGGTTTCTAACATTAACTCAAAATGGATCAAAGCCCTAAATATAACAGCTAATGCTATAAAACTCTTAGAAGGAAACATAGGGAAAAAGCTTCACAACGTTGGATTTGGTAATGATTTCTTGGATATGGCACCAAAGGCATAGGCAACAAAAGAAAAAATAGACAAATTGGACTCAAGAAACTTAAAAACTTTTGTGCACCAAAGGACACTATCAACAAAGTGAGATGGCAATGTGTGGAATGGAAGAAAATATTTGCAAGTCATATATATTGTATATCTGATAAGATATTAATGTCCAGAATATATAAAGAACTCCTGCAACTCAGCAACAAACAAGCAAACCATTTCATTTTGGAAATGGGCAAAGGACTTGAACAGACATTTTTCCAAAGAAGATATATACAAATGGCCAAGAAGCTCATGAAAAGATACTCAACATCATTAGTCATTAGGAAAGTGCAAATTAAAACCACAATGAGATACCACCTTACACCCATTAGGATGGCTATTATTAAAAAATCAGAAAATAACGGGCCAGCCCGTGGCTCACTCAGGAGAGTGCGGTGCTGATAACACCAAGGCCATGGGTTCGGATCCCATATAGGGATGGCCGGTTCGCTCACTTGGGAGAGCGTGGTGCTGACAACACCAAGTCAAGGGTTAAGATCCCCTTACCGGTCATCTTTTTTTAAAAAAAAAAACAGAAAATAACAAGTGTTGGCTAGGATGTGGAGAAATTGGAACCCTGGTACACTGTTGGTGGCAGTATAAAATGGTACAGCAGCTGTGGAAAACAGTATGACAGTTCCTCAAAAATTTAAAAATAGATTTACCATATGATCCAACAATTCCACTTTTGGGTATATACCCTAAAGAACTGAAAGCAAAGTCTTGAAGAGATATTTGTACACCCATGTTCACAGCAGCATTATTCACAACAGCTAAAACATGGAATCAACCCAAGTGTCCATCAACAGATGAATGGATAAGTGTGGTATATGCACAAAATGGAATATTATTCAGCCTTAAAAAGGAAAAGAATTCTGATATATGCTACAACATGGATGAACTTTGAGGACATTATGCTAGGCGAAATAAGCCAGACACAAAAAGACACATGCAGTATGATTCCACTCCTAAGAGTTACTTAGAGTAGTCAAAATCATTCAGACAGAAAGTAGAATGGTGGTTGCCAGGGGCTGGGGGGAGGGGAGAACGGGGAGATAGTGTTCAGTGGGTGGAGTTTCAGTTTGGAAAGAAGAAAAAAGTTCTGGAGATGCATGGTGGTGATGGTCGCACCGCCGTGTGAGTGCACTTAATGCCACTGAACTGTACACTTACCAATGGTTAAGATGGTAAATATTATGTGTATTTTACCAAAATAAAAAAAATTTTTTAAAGGTCTGGTTTCTTCAACCGATGATAAAAAAGAATCATTCTAGATCAGAGGAGACTTAAGAGATAAGAGATGCAATGTGTGGACCTTGTTTGGATCCTGATTCGAAGAAACCAACTGCAAAAAAGACATTTGTGAAGCAATTGGGGAACCTTGAGTGGACACCTGCTGATATTAAAGAATTGTTGTTAATTGTTTTTAGGTGTGATAATGACGCAGGGTAGAGTGGGGACTTGCCTCAGGGAGGCTGCCCGTGGGTATTCGGGCTGAGCAGACAGGCGGCAGCGTGACCACCTTATCAACCAGCTGGCAGTTCCTCAGGGTGCTATGGTTTTCTGAGCAGGAAGCAAAACCACAAAGAACAAAAACCCCCTTTTCTTTGATTCTCGGAAAAGAGCTTGCTCAAGCAAAAAGGCACCCAAACCCTTTTTTTCCTCCCCCTTTTCCTCGAATATTCTTCCCCTGAGTGAAGATAAAGAAACACTTCAACCCAGAACAACATATAGACCCTTTCTTAAGAAGTCAGGAGTCTCTCCTCGCTTGCAGGGAAATGCCCACACACTTCCTGCATGTAGTTTCACTTTGCAATAACTTTTGGGTATGAATGTGACTCTGCTGGGTGAGCTTGCAGTTATTGTGGGTTCCAGACAGGATTCTTCCCTGCGGAAATCCAAGAACCTGCATCTCTGACGTCAATAATAATATTGTGGTTATGTTAAATAACAGTCTTTACTGTTTAGGGACATGTGCTTAATATCCACAGATGTCTGGGATTTATTTTGAAATAACCCCGCAGGGCTGTGGATAGTGGAGCTCAGAGTGAGGGAGTAGAGATGAACCAAGCTGCTGATATCTCCTGGAAGTGGGTGATGGACACGGGAGGAGTCATGAGAGGTTCTCTTTAATTTTGTGTATGTTTTTAAGTTTCCATGGTAGGAGATTTACGTCAGAAAAAAGCAGCAGAACACAGTGGTGGGACAGGGGCCTGGGCCTAACTGGCAGGGTTTTAATCTTGGCTCTAAACTGCTCTGTCCAACACAGAAGGCTCTAGTGCCACATGACTTCCAGCTAAAGTTAAAATTAATTAAAATTAAATAAAATGTAAAATCCACATCTTCAGTTACACTAGCAACACTTCCACAGCCACATGTAGTTAGTGGGTACCTGGTGAACAGAGTCATTACAGAACACATCCATCACTGCGGAAAGTTCTGCCGGACAGTATTGTTCTACCGTTTCCTATCTGTGTGACTTTGGGTAAGTTACTTGATGCATCTGTTTGCTTGACAGTAAGCTCAGGCATAATAACAAACTACAAGTAACAGCTACCACTTATGTATTAAGTACGTTCCATGCGCTAATTCAACTCTCACAGCAATCCCCTAAGTACTATTATTACTCAATTTTTACAGATAAGGAAACTGAGGCACATACAGGTCAAGTAAGTTGCCTAAGATCACACAGCTAGTTAGTGGCTGAGCTGGAACGCAAAGCCATGCTGTTCACTCCCAGGTCCACACTCCATCCTGACAATAAAACAAGGCAGTCCACGCACACGTGGAGTGATGCTTGGTGCATACTTAGCATTCAACAAATGTTTGCTAGTGAGACTGCTGTGGTCCCAGTGTATACAGGGCACTAAGATTTGATTTAGTACGTGACAGGTATGTGCTGAGGGCCCAACCTTTCAAAGGTCTGAGTAAAAATCATAAACCAGAAAGTGCAAAGCAGCCTACTAGCTGCTAAGCAGCTCACCAGAGCTCTGACCCCTGTGCTCACCGTGTTAAGGGAGGGGCAGACACACACATTTGAAAAGCCAACAATCCCTGCTGGTCCAGAAGCATCCAGAGAGCGTATGTGTGCGTCTCTCCGGGCTGGGCTCTGTCCTGGTGCTGAGGGGCCTGGGTGGGGGTGATGGGGTGAAGGGGCCGGGAACCCTTTGGCTTCTCTGTCAGCACAGCCCAGGCAGGGAAGGGGGAACGCAGCTGTCCAGGGACCCTCAAGCACCACCAGTGGAGGCACCGGCAGCCTGAAGCCAGTAAATGAAAACAGTGCTGTCCCCAGGTACCCTCCGTGGTGCCCGCCTCTGCCCTGGCCTCCCCCTCCTCCGCCCCTCCTGTCCTTCTGGTCCAACACAGATGCCTCCCTGCAGGCTCACAGGAAACACAGATTGAGTCAGACATGGAGCCAAGAAAAGCCTTTCTTCCTGATGAGATTAGGCCGGAGGGAGCGCCTCCTCCTGACATCTGACACTGCCCAGAGCCACAGTGCCTGGGCTGGGCACCTCCTGAGATGCTCGGCCTCCTCCCACCCAGCCCCCTCCCCAGCAGCCCTGTCCCACGGCCCCCACCTGCCCTCTACCCCACCCTCAAGCCATGCCAAGCCTGAGTAGGCTCTTGTCTCGGTGACTCAGTTTCTTTGCAGGCCTCCTCTCCTGCTCCCCTCTGCCCCCTCCCTGACCCTGTCACTTGGGTCCTCTCTGTCCTCAGGATAAAGTCCTCTGCTGGACTTGGGTTTTCAGACCCCCATTTTCCCCTGATCTCTCTCTTCTTCTCCACAGATCTGCCCTCTGAGCCAAACTGGCCTATCTGCTCTCCCCTCAAAGCATCCAGTTTCCCAGATACCCTCTCTGCTCATGCCCCTTCTCTGCCAAGAGCAGAGCCAGCCCAGAGAAGTCCTTGGCTGGCCCTTAGCTGGGTTCCTAGGATGTCCCTTCATCTTGCTCCACCTTCCTGGGCCCAGCTCAAATAGAACCGCCTCCAGGGAGCCTCCATGGTCCCAGCCCAAGCAGTCTCTCCCTCCTGTGAGGTCCTCATCCTGATATTCCGGGAGGTAGCCCAGGGCAGGGAAAGAGGAGGCACCAGGTTCAAGTCCTGGGCCCCCATTTGTCTCTGCACCTCGGCATGCTCACCTGTGAAAGGGTATCCTAATATCTACCACACAGGATCTTGAGGAGGATTAAATGAGACAACGTATGTAAATACCTTGCAGTAGGTAAGGAGGAGCCCAGCTGATGGGTCATCCTTCCCGTCCTCCTCCCCTGTCCCCTGTGTTTCCTCCTCCTCTTCCTTCTTTCACTCTCCTGCCCATTCACCCAACCACCCATCCATCCACAGGACGGTCAACCGTAAATGGTCTTCCCTTCTGCTTTGCCCACCCCCAGACCCATGGGTATGCGGGGAGGCCGACCTGACTCCTGGCTTGAGCTTTCATTCACACCACCAGCCTCTCCTGACCCCTCCCTGGGCACCAGAAGCCAAAGGGTTGGGCCTGTCACTATCGTAGCAGGTGGACTGGTCAGGTTGCAGAGTCCTAATTCTGACACTGATTTGCTCCATGACCTTGGGCAAATATAATCCTTTCTCTAGTGTTCTGTTTTTCCATCCATAAAATGGTAACACCCAGGCCCTGCCTACCTGTCAGGATGACCTGCCGAGGGCTCTGCAGCCTGCACACGACAGACACACACAGGACTCGTGAGGGCGGCAGAGCTGTCCACCTGTCAGCTGCCCCAGTCCTCCGAGGGCTGATCCCCTTCTCACCTGCACCTTCCTGAGACACAGAATAGAGCTTTTTCCTGCTTATTCTCCCAAATCGAGCCCTGACCAAAACTCTGTGCAGGTTTATGGCCCCATAATCTCCTTATCTGGGAGTTTCAAGCGACAAGGGTCACTGGAGACTTTCCAAGACGGCTCCAGGAGGCTGAAAATCTGGAGGCTCCACTTCCTGCTCACTGTCCATTCCCTAGCACAGAGCTTCTGGATCTGTCATTGGACAGAGAGGGACACTGAGGCCCAGAAAGGGAGAGTGCCTTGCTCAGGGTCCCATGGTGAGCCGAAGGCAGGACTTCAACCCTGCAGCTGTGGTCCTGGGACAGGCATCCAGCCATGGCCTTGCTTCTATTGTTAGCAGGCTTTTGGCACAGACCCACAAATCAGCCCTCGCCCTGCCTTGTTTCAGGGACCCGGGGCCCAGGGGCAGTTCAACCAGCATCATGGGTGCTCTCTCTGAGCCTGATGCCATGCTGGGCACTGTGAGGGAGACAAGGCTGACCCAGACTGGGTTAGACTGACGGAGGCTCAGCTGATGGAGAGGCTCATATGCAACCAGCAAGCTCAGTTCAGGGTGAGCAGGACTAAATGGCCCAGAGCCACAAGCTGCAGCAGGGAGATGGCACTCTGGGGAGTCAGGGGAGGCCTCTGTGAGCATCGGTTTGAGCAGAGCCTTTCGGGCTGAGTGGAGCAGGCCCAGCACGGAAACGAAGTGAGGTGCTCCGGCGGAGGGAAGGCGCTGTGCCAGCCTCGCCTGCCGTGCGCGGCGCTCCAATGCGGCAGGGGCTCGCCCTGTGGGCTGGGCGAGGGCTCTGAACACTGGCCAAGGAGTTGGCATTGGAGATAACGGGAGTCAAAAAAAAGAAAAAGAAAAATAAGTCGGTAACCAGGGGCAAGACACAGTCAAAGCTGACGTGGACTTAGCCCTTGCAATTAGAAAGTTAGAACATTTGGCCTGGGAAAGTATTTTCTTTCCTCAACTTTGGGCTCAGATCGAGGGAAGAAATAACAAGTGGGTTTTGTTTCATGCCCAGCTCTAGTCGGCTGCAGGGCTGGGAGCCCCATGAGGAGGTGGGGGGGGGGGTTCTGAGAATCTCCTTGCTTGGCTCAGGAGGAAGAGTGGGACTGCCCTGTGACAAGAGTCCTCAAATATGACTGAGGGCCTGCCTGCCCCTGTGATGCTGGGCAGCCCAGCACCCCACACAGGAGGGTGATGGGGAATTCTCTTCTGCTTTTCTCACGTGCTGATTAACACAGAGATAAACACCACTGCACGGCCTTCAGTTCCCCAGGCAGGGTCTGCGACAGCTGGCAGGAGGGGATGGTGAGGCCACCTTCTGCCTCTTCCCAGCCCCCCTATGCTCCACCCACATCGTTTGTTCAGGCTAGGCCTGCAGTCCAGCTAGGGCAAGAGGCTAAACTGCATCTCCTTCTCTGATTTCAAGGGCCAGCAGCCAGGGCATGGGGGTTGAAGAATACAGGAAAGATGCTGGAAGAGGCACTTCAGTCCCAGAGCGGCTGCTAGGACAGGTGACAGCGTCTCATTTGCATGTGTTTTCCTGATGCACTACAGCAGAGGTCCAAGAGTGCATCAGTCACCTGGGGGGCTGAGTCACTTTTCTGAGGTTACACGAGTAAACAGCAGGAATCCCTCCTGCAGACTCCAAATGCGCCGTGAATATACAACCAGTTCCTAACTCAGGGGCCACTGGGGCTGTGATCCTTGGCTTTCTTGCTCTCAAATATTCTTCTCAATATAGAAATTGCATGCTCTAAGGCCAGCACTCAAGGACCAGCTGTCCCAATCCTCCTCCTCCTACTCATGGGGCTTCGCAGCCCTTCCAGCCAACAGAGGTTGGGCATGAAACGAAACCTGCTGTTCTTCTGTCCCATGACAGCTTCACCATATGAATCACAGGCAGCCCAGCACAGGTCGTTAAGATTCGGGCTTCCAGTAAGAGAGACCTGGATACAAACCCAGACTCACCTTCTCTAAGTCTTGGCACCACCTCAGCACCTGCTGCGTGCCGGCTGCTGTGAGAGATGGGGCAAGGAACTTAGCAGAGCATTTAGCTCTGGCATGTAGTAAGTTTGCAATAAATGCTAGAACTAGTGGACCCAGACTAGGACCAGTGAAGGATGTGAGTATCTTTACTAAATCTCTCTGTGTCTCAGTTTCCTCATCTATAAACTGGGGTCACTAATTGAAAACTACCTGATAGGGAGCTGTAAGGATTCAACGAGTTTGTTCATTTAAAATGCTTTGGAGCAGTGCCTGGCATGGGGACAGCTATGTGTTAGTCTCCTACGTGTGGTCCTTTTTTGTCAAGTATGATATTTTAGCACTGAACATACACTCTTCATTAACACATGTGAGCAAAGCATTAAAATAAAGTAGGCTACTGTGAATTCAAAGTTTCAAATCATGGCAGCGATGGTTGCACAGCAATGTGAATGTACTTCATGCCACAGAAATGTGCACTTAAAAATGGCTAACATGCTCACCCTTTCACTCCTAGCTACTCAGGGACTTCTCTGCAGGGCCTCACCATTTCCCCAAGCGCCTGGAGCCTCCCCACTTCAGAACGTGCCTGGACAACCTTCTCCCAGATCCCAGGTGGCAGGGAGGCTCTTCCCGCACACCTCCCTCCTGCTGGGAGGAAGGGCCCCTTGAGGGCGCAGGGCCTTTCTAAACCAGCGTTAACTCCTTCTGGGCTTCAGCTGGGAGCCGCGCTCTGTGGAGGGAGGGAGCCCACAGATATTCTGAGCCCAGGGCCTGGCTCCAGTTGCCTCTGTCCCCATTCCCTGTGTGATGCTGAGCAAGTCAGTGCCCCTCTCTGAGCCCCAGTCCCCCAGTCCATAAAATGAGAATGAGCACCCCTGCCTGTCACCCTCCTGAGACCGTAGGGAGGCTCTGATGGAGAACAGGGACAAAGGTAGTTGGCTTATTTCTTACATGATATGATCACATCGAGAGGCAACACAGCAGCAGTTGCAGACACGGCCAGGAGCCCGCCAGCGCGGCTCAACATCGGCCCCACCACACAGCAGCCGGAGACCTGGGCAGGTTAGCCAACCTCTCCAGGCCTCAGGTTTTCTCATCTGTAAAATGGCGATGATAATAGTAACAGAGTTAATATCTGCCAAGCACTTGGAACACTGCCTGGCACATGGCAAACTCAAGATACGTTACCTGTTCAATAACTAAATTCAAAGTAAGTAAATAATGGTAACTTTTACTGAGTACTCCCTGTGAGCCAGACAGGGCCCTAGTGATTTACCTGTATTAATGGATTGAAACGAACATTTAGCAAAAATGAGCACGGGCTTTGAATGGGGCTTACAGATTACACTAGAAACATAAAGTGTCCATGTTCCTTTATTTCTTCTCAAATAAGCAATACCTAAAGATCTAAACGTTCAGGGGTGGGGTGCTAGTGGGGGGATTACCTGTGTACTGGGAAACACCAAAACTCCCTTAAATGGATGAAACCAGAGAAAGCCTTGTGCCCCTCCCCCACCCCTTAGCACTGATTTACAATCTAAAGCTCTAATTCTGATCTAATCTAATTTTTTGCCAGACCCACTAACTCTCTCTCTCTCTCTCAAATGATCTTCACATGATATTACATCTGGAGTAAAAACCAGATATAATGTGCCAGAATTGCCTAGGGTCAGGCACCCAGGGGGTATCCAGCCCTCCTTTCCACACAGCTTCCATCTGAATGGTCTGAGGGTTTTGGCTTGTGCCATTCTAATAATGGGAGCTCATCCCTCCTGGGGGAAGAACTCAGCCTTTGGACTTCCTTACTTCTACTGAGGGGAAACCTACAATTTCACCCCCGTGCTGATTCTGTCCCCAGAGCCCCACCAACCACATCTGTTATGTCTGCCCTATGACAGCCTTTCAGAGATCTGAGGCCACTGGGATGCCTCCGCTCCAGGTTGGGGAGTTTCTTGCATGACTCAGTTTCCCATCTCCTCCCCATTTTGGTTGTCTCCCCATAATGCTGCAAACCATCCCTATCTCTCACCCAATCTGGAGCCTAGACAATACTCAAACCCTCCAGATGGGGACGAAGAACTACTCAGCATGGCAGGTCCCCAAAAAGATCCCAGGCTTCACATCTCAGAATAGTGGTACTAGCCAGACCCTTAGAGATCATGGGAGGGCCGAAGGGGAAACTGAGTCAGCACACCCAGGGCCACCCACACAAGGCAGAACCAGGAACAAGATCCAGGTTCCGACCTCCCAGTCCAGGAGAGTCCTCTAAGACACAGAACAAAGTTTCTATTCATCCTCTGTCTGGATACGGTACCAAATATTTTGTTCCTTATCTGCGTTGCTGTAAGTAATAGTGAAAACTCGTTTGTGGAGGGACAAATTCCAAGCGTGGCAGGGGAAGGTCAAGAGTCATTCATCCTATCTGGGCCCTCCAGAAGTTCAGACCTCTGAAAGGTGAGCTGTGTTTTTCCAGAGAGTGGTTTCGGCTGGGAATAATGGGGGTCCCAGGGTTCATGAGAGAAGACAGACCCTAGGTCTTTTCTGCTAGAAAGGCCCACAGGATTCAAGGGATGAACTGGAGCACATCAACTCAACCCACATTTTCCAAGTCCCCAGTTGTAGACAGCCCCTGGGCTGGGCTCGATGGGCCCAAGAGGTAGCCATAGAGTCTCTGCCCTGGGAACAGGTAGAAAAATGGAGGAGTCATATCCCACTGGAACAAACCTTGATCACAAACACCGTGATGCGTTAGAGGTGTTGGCCCATAGGAAAGAGCAGGAGGTTGGAGCAGTAGGCTCCAAACTTTTCTGATCATTCACTCCTTTCAAAGGAAAAAAAATTGAGCTTGCCCCCCAGCATTTTATAGTATATACAGGTTACCATCATCAGTAGCCTCAAGACACAACATACACATGGGGTAAGGTTCATCATTAACCAGAGTGACTGTAAATCCATATTTCAAACAGTATCTCCCAAATTAAAAAAATCTTGGGCTGACTTCTTGTCAGACTTGATTAGCTTGTCAGTGTTTTCCTTCCCTTGTCTGTGGCTGATGAAGGGACCATGCTGGAAACCCCAGTGTTAATTCTCCCATCTTGTTGCATGTACAAACATTATTAGGATTACTAACAACTCCACCGTTTTTCTTTTAAAACCACTTACCTATTTTTTGAGGGTTAGTTTAGTTAAAACTGGTTAATATAATCTGTAAATCCAATATGGATTAACCAGGTTAATTAATCAGGAAAACCTGCTGGAAATAGACCAAAGAGTGAGGGAGTCCTCATCACCCCTTTTCTCAGTGTTTCCCCCTTTCTCTGGAGACTTTCAATTACATGAGACATGAGGCTGCCAGACACCCCAACTGGGGAGGGCATCAGTGTGTCTACACCTGGCAAATGTTAGTAAAGCTGAATTCTTTTCTTAAGTTTAGATAATATTGCTTCCTGCACCCCAATGAGCATCTTGCATCCCACGCTTTGGAGGCCACTGGAACAGAAGAGAGGTATTTCCAGCTGCAAGGCATGACAGAGGTGAGGAACAAGGACCCAAGAAGAGACGTAACTTGTCCAAGCTCATCTGGCTCGTCAGCAGCAGATCCTGGAGGGAACATAAATCTCTAGCTCTTGATACTGATACCGGCTGCCTCCCGTGTCCTGGCCACAGGCTGGCCCCTTACTGGTCCCCTTACTCAACTGTAGGCAGGTCACTGTGCCTCTCTGCTTCACTCTGAAGCATTTTCTCATCTGTAAAATGAGACTAATCCCAAGCCAGTTCTTGGGCTACACTCTGGAAGCCCCCTGCTTAGGGGGCTAAGATCTGGGGTGCTCCTGGTTGCTGAGGATTTTGCCTCTGCCTGCCCACTGCAGCAGTGGACCCTGCAGGCCAGGAGCCCCTGCAGCCCCAGCAGCCCAGCAGCCCCGGGGTGCACCAGCATGGGTCTGGTGTGGTGATAGGCAGCTGTGGATGTGGGCCCTGGGTCTTGTGAGGCAATGGCCTGAAATCCTGCTCCTGTTCCTAAGGCTCTGTTTCCCCCCTGCTCTAACTCTCCCCCATCTCCCAGGTTCTTCCTGCCTCCTGCAGGCTGTCCTAATCTCCGGCCCCACCTCTCCTAAACTGAGCCCCGACCTGGGCTACTGTTGGATGGCAGGTGGTGACATCCTCTATTACAAACCTTCCATGGCTTCTCAGTTGGGCATTCAAAGCCAAGATGTGGCCCACGAAGCGGGTGGGACAAGGAGGAGGGGAAGGGCGGGAGGGAGGTGAGCAGTCAGCCTGGGTGCAGACAATGAGGTGTACATGATTCTTTTTTTTTTTTTTTTTCCTTTTTGTCTTTTTATACTGACCAGTAACGGGATCGCAACCCTCAGTGTCACACCCGTACCGGGGACCGGCAACAGGATCGCAACCCTCAGTGTTGTGCCCGCACCACGCTCAGCCAGTGAGCGGGAACTGGTCTCCACATGGGATCCGAACCCTCGGCGGGAGCGCCACCGCGCTCCCAAGCGGCGCACTCTCCAGTGCACCACCGGGCCGGCCCATGGCGTACATGATTCTATAGAGAACTTAAAGACAATAAAACTGACCAAAAGTCTGGCTTTTCGTTATCACAATGTGCCTGCAATTCTAAACAATGTTCGTGATAAAACACTCGTCTCTGCTCTCGGTATCCGGCCAATACCTACTATCCCCCTTACATTGAGCCAAACCAGACTATACATTCACCGCATACTAAAGAAGCTTAGTATGGATTCCCCTCAGCAGTCCTTTGTTTACGTTGCTTCCTGCGCCCGGATCTCTCTCCACACCACTCTGTTTGAACAGCTGTATAAGGCTCAGCCTAGAGAAACATTCCCTCTTCCAGGAAGTCTTCCCGTACACATCCCATCTAGATCCTTCTAGCTGGCCATGGCTCCCCGCCCTCGCCTGCTGACTCCTACTGCAGGCTGTAGACTCAGCAGCATCATGTTTTCATCAAACCATTCAAGGAGAGCCACTTCATAGCTGTGTGACCTAGGACAAGTCCTGTGGCCTCTCCGACCCTCAGTTTCACCTCCATAAAAAGACCATCTCATTTCCAAATAACCTCCTTTCCTTGACCAAAGCCATCCTTTCTTTTGGCCACACCCTAAACATTGTCATGGTGTGAAAATGCAGGTCAGGCCTTGAGGAGGGAACTGCTGGACAAGCCAGAATCCAGGGGTCACCCATGTGGCTTCCTTCTCCTCGTACCCCCAAACAAATCCATCTCTAACCCCACCTTCCCATCCCACCTCTGAAACATCTCTTCAACCGTCCATTTAACTCCACTCCCACTGCTACGACCAACCACTCTCACCTGGTCATTTACTCTCAAGCCACCAACCATTTTGCCCCTGATCTTTTCAAACTCCATAAAACTGAGCATACCCCTCCCTGGCTGTTGCTCTACCTCTCCAGCCTCACCTTCCCCAGGGATCTGTGCTGCAGACACCGGGTGGCTTTTAATTCCTCAAAGGCCCGTTTCCTCCAGCCTCAGGGCCTTTGCACAGGCTGTTTCTCCTGCCCAGCGTGCTCCCCTGCCCTCACTTGGTTACCCTCTACTCATCTTTCAGATCTCAGCCCAAAAGTCCTTTCCTTACAATAGCCCCCTGCAGTGACCCTGGACTAGCACATCCTCTGCTCTGCACACTCTTCACTCCCTCTCTTCTCAGGCACCTGCTCCAGGTTTTGTGGGACTCTATGATTACTGTCCATCTCCCCTTTGGTCTGTGAGCCCACGAGGCAGGCCTGTGTCTGCTTTGCTCTGCTCTGTATCCCTAACATTGAGGCTTGTGCTTCACATGCAGAAGGTGATCAATACATGAACAAAGGTTCTATTGAAAAAATTAAATTGAAAAATGTCTTTTTGGTAATGAATGAATAAGCCAGTCTGGGCAAGGCTCCAGGATTATCTGTGTGGGGCGGGTCTCTGTGGCTTTTCTCCAGGGTGGGCCAGAGGCCAAGCTACTCCTGGTAATGGTTATAACAACGATGAGGCTAATGACCCAGCCAATAAGCTCTCAGAGCTCCTTCCTGTCCATTATCTCCCCAACCTTCCTCCATTACTCATAGCACCGGGCGTACAATGACCAGTCCTCTGTAGCATTTCTGAACTGGCACATATTTCCTCTGCAGTGTGGACATTCTCTTCTTCCCGATGGCCAGGATTCAGGAGCCTTTTCTTTGTGGGGTTGGATGGAGAAAAAGAGGTGAAATCTAGTTAGAGCAGGCTCACATCCCAGCTTCACCTCTTCTGGTTGTGTGACCTTGCGAAAGTTGCTTAACCTCTGTGGGCCCATTTCCTCAAGTATAAAAAGAGGACAGGAACATCTAGGAATGAGGCTGCTGTGAGCGTCAAACAAGTGAATGAATGCACATTAAGGGTCTAGTGTGGGGCCTGCCACATGTCATATGATTCCAAGACACACAGTTGTTTTACACTTCAACATCTCTGAAACTGTGATGCAATTTATAATCATAGTTTAACTGTCTGCCGCATTTTCTTTTTTAATGGACTACAAAATAATGGTACATCTCACAATAGACAGATCCTTGCCTTCGATGAAACATAGTAGTAGATAAGTTTCTTTACTTGCTTGGCAGAGAGGCTGGAAGGTCTGTGAGAGTCCCAGGGACCAAAGACCAAGAATGCACATCGCTGAAAGAAAGGGGGCTCTTGAGGTCTGGTGTTCACCCTGCATCCCTGAAGCATCACAGAATCTGAAGGCTCAGGCCTTTCCCCAGCCTGGTGCCCCTCTGAATCTGTCC
Organism: Galeopterus variegatus; assembly: GCF_000696425.1. Classification (NCBI taxonomy): domain Eukaryota; kingdom Metazoa; phylum Chordata; class Mammalia; order Dermoptera; family Cynocephalidae; genus Galeopterus; species Galeopterus variegatus. The sequence goes on from NW_007727262.1 coordinate 34,531, forward strand.
CAGCTGTCTCAGTCCCACTCAGAGGGTGGCTCAAACTTCAGCAAAACCTTCACCTTCTGGCTCTGACCCTCTGATCCTTGATGCTGCATGTCCCAGGCTTGGGGCAGTCTGGTCACAATGCTGACTGTGCTTGCAGCCACCTAAAACTTCCAGTCTTTGTCCCAGAAAAAGTCCTGGAACCCACCCCCAGAGACCTCTCCCCCAGTGCGACTCCATCAAGCCATCCCTGGACTCTGCACCCAACTGTTCTGGAAGGCGGGCACTGGGGGTCAACAGGCCTCAATGCTGTGGGTGCCTCCTTCACCCCTCCAGCCTGATGATGTCAGACTGGCCTGATTATTCTCCTAGCCACATTATAACAGATATTACATACATACATATAGCCGAAATCTTTACAGAAATAAATCATCTATGTGTATAACAATTTCAAAATATAGAAAAGACAAAAGAAAACAAAATTCTACCCAGTGACAACCAGCTCGATGTGTGTCTGTCTGGTTATTTTCTGTATTTCCATGTGTGTAGATATACTCTTTTCTCATAGTCAAACCAAACCAGCCTCATTCTGCACACGCTGCTCCTTTACTTGCTTTTCTAATTCACATGTCATCGGGAACCTGTCTCTATGCAGACTGGTTTCTCCCCGGTGACCCCACAGCACTTCTCGTCCTCCATCCCTTCGCCTGGCAGATCCCCATGTCCCCTTCAGTCAGGCCTCTGCCTGGGCTGCAGTGTCCCAGGCCTGCCGGGTTTCTGCGGACACCATTCCTCCCCTACTCAGAGCAGGGATGTGATTTGTTGGCTGCCTTCAGGCCTCTCCAAAGCAAAGCCACACCCAGGGCACAGAAATACTCTTAAATCAAGGGGTGTGAGGTTCATGGCGGCTGTGTGTCTCTGTCAGATTTGATTGTAGGCCTTTCAAAATGGACCGGATGTTCTCCCAGCCCCAGATGCTAGCCTGGTATTTCCCTGACCCCCAGGGGCTCCAGATATCAAAATAAATAACAGTAAACAAGTGCCTGGCATTTTACAGTTCATAAAGCACTTCCGTACCCTTTATCCAATTTTGATCCCTACAACAACCCTATAAATTAGGCAGAGTGGGTATTATGTCCATTTTATAGATGAAGAAACTGAGGCTCAGAGAGGTGAGGTGATTTACCCAGTGTCTGCCCTTGTTTTCCTCTCCTTCATACTCTGGCTGACTCCCAATCCCACTAACAACCCAGCTCAGGCATCACCTCCTCCAGGTAGCCGTCCCCAGCCCCCCACCCCCGCCCCAGGCTGGGTTAGATGCCCCTCCTAGAGGGCCCACAGCTTCTGGGCTTCCCTATAACTGTGGCTCCCCTACCAGGCTGTGAGCCCTTCAAGGCAGTGACAGGTCTGGCTTTTCTATATCCACACTCCCCAAGCATGGGAAAACCTCACTAGATGGTTGCTAGGGTGAAGATCACTATAAGGCATTATAAGGCAAGAAATATTCTCCCCATTTCATGACTGAGGACACTGAGACATAAAGAAGGGACAGAACTTGCCTAAGGGGCACATCAGTGGTGGAGTCAGGTCTCCTTCCTTCGAGGCATGGGTTCCTTTGTTCCACTGTGCCCCTTGTCTGCAATCAGGACCCCAAACCACTGCCTGAGGTTCACTGCTGTCTCTTCTTGCACTAACCAGGCCCTACATGGTCCAGCCAGGTGTGAGAGGAGGTTGGCAGGAGGGGGCTCTGTCTGTGGTGGGCTCAATCCTCCAGCCTCGGCCAACACCTTGGGGCAGCCTCGGGAACAGCAACAGGAGTCGGCCATTTGTTGAGCACTCCCATGTGCCACACCCTGAGCAAACTCCTCCCATGCACATCTCTCTTCATTCTGTGGCTGGTACCATTATGATGCCATTTTACAGATGGAGAGGGAAAGACCCTGGCCCAAGGCCATCCAGTGGCTGAGCTGGGGCGGAAACCCAGGACTGCGTCCGAGGCAGCAGGAGGCCCCAGGAGCTTGCTGGCACCAGAGCCAGGAATAAATGCACAGTCAGAGTACAAGAGACAACTCCCAGGGGGCCTGTGGCCTGGGCAAAGCCCTAAACTCTCTCTCCCCATCACCTGGCCAACTCCCACCCAGGCTGGAGGGGTAAGACTCCTGACCCAAGGAACACAGGCCCGCCTTGGTAGTCCCCAGCACTCCCTGTGGGCAGGGTCATGCCATTTGCCAGCCCCCTGCAAACTCTGGGCTCAAGGCCAGGCTGGAAGCAGCTGTCATATCAACCCCGCACAAATTCGCAGCTCCCTTTTTCTTCTCATTTGAATGAGACCTCATGTATCTGCTCCTGACTGGCTAACAGATGCTGTGCAGGGCCCTGCTTTTAGTCAGGCCTCACCTTCCCTTACTGTGCTGGGAGTGGGGCGGGTGAAAGATGGGGGGCTGTAGTTGAAGCGGGGGAGTGTCTTAATGGAACCCATCAATTCTGACATCCCAGAGTTTGCCTACAGGCAGCAGAGCACAGTGTTTAAGACCTTGGACACTGAAGGCAGATGGCATTGGTTCAAATGTATGACCCTGGGAAAGCTGGCCAAACTCTGGACCTCAGTATCCTCATCTGTAAAATGGGGATAATGGTAGAAAAAGTAAATATGTCAAAACATTTACATTGATACCTGGAATAAGAAGAGAAAAAGATACAGGTAATTTATTTTCTGTCTGTTTTCCTGTCTTTTTCCAAAATTCCCCATTATTATCAAGTATTTATAATAGAAAAATGTACTTTCTTTGTAAATTAACTTTATTGAGATTTAATTTATAGGCAATGTAATACACCCATTAAATAATGGGAATAATAATAAATAATAGTGCCTACCCTGTAGGTTGTTATAAGGATTGAATGCGTTAATGTATGCAAAATCTTACACAGTTCCTGGAGCATAAGAAGTGCTGTTGTTAAATAAATAAGCCCAGGGCCAGCCTGGCTTCCTCCTCCTCCGCCTGCTCAGCTGGCCTGCCTCCACCTCCCCTCAGCACTGAGTCCCACAGACCCTCTGTCCCATTCACTGCCCAGGTCCCACCTCAGCACTCCAGGTCTTAACTGTTTCCACAGCCTTCTCTCTGCACCCCTGTCTTAGTCTGTTCAGGTTGCTATCACAAAATAACATAAAAGGAGTAGCTTATAAGCAAGAAAAACGTATTTCTCACAGTTCTGGAGGCAGGCAAGTCCGAGAGCAAGACAGCACACCTGCTGCCTGCTGCAGGCCGCTTCCTGGTTCACAGGCGGCGTCCTCCTGCGGCTTCCTCACGTGGTGGGAGGTGGGAGGCTCTCTCTGGATCCTAATCCCATCATGAGGGCTCCACCTTCATGACCAAATCATCTCCCAAAGGCCCCATCTTCTAATCCCATCACTTTCGGGGTTAGGATTTCAACACATGAATTTTGAGGGGACACAAACATTCAGACCAGAGCAACCTCAGAGGCCCCCGCCCTGTTCAAAAGCCTCCTTCCATGGCCTCCCACTGCCCTGACTAAAAGCCCCAGCTTCTCCATGAGACACTGTGTCAGCAAGTTACTTGGCTTCTCTGTACCTCTGTTTTCTTAACCGAATAAGAGAAACAGAAACAGTACCTCCCTCGCAGACGTGGCGGCATCCACACTGCTCATGGTGGGGTACTCAGTAGGCCCACAGACTCTCTGACCTGGTCTCATCCTCTCCCCCTCGGTCACTCTGTTCTCGCCTGTGGTTCTTCCAACATGCCAGGCCTGGTGCCACGTCAGGGCTTCTGTACTGGCTGTCCCCTCCACCTGGATGGCTCTTCCCTCAGAAATCACCCAACTCGCTCCCTCACTTCCTTCTAGCCTTTGCCCAAAAGCCACCTTCTCAACCAGCTCCCCCAGAGCACCCTATTTAAAACGGCAGCCCCTCCTCCCATCCCCCCACATGCCCTAACCCCTTCCTCTGTTTTATTCGCTTCATCTCATTTATCACCATCCATTGTACTTATTGCTATTGTCTGTCTTTTTCCCCTATCGATTGTACACTCCTTTAAGGCAGGTCTTTCTGGTCTATTTTGTTAACTCACAGACCCCACCCCCATCCAGAAAACACCTAGCACAATGCAGGTGCTTAATAAATACTGGCTGAATAACTAGATGCATGAATGAATGTGAAGCACCTAGGACACAGTCCGGGGCAAGTACTCAATGAATGTGACTATTATTATTGTAATTACTATGATTATTGATTCTTCAAAGTAAGGCTCCCATGTCTCTCCTCCTAAACTTCTCCAAGCTTATAATCACACCTTCTTAGTACCCACCACACCCTGTCAATCTCTCAATTACAGTAAGGAGGACATTGCTCTTTAATTTTATCTTTTTCTATTTAGGCTGAATATTGGCCATTTCACATGGTTCAACCTAACACATTTTCCACAGTAGCCTGCAGGCCCCCAGGAGGTGCCTCAGGGCCTGGTACACAGTAGGTACTCAATAAATGTTTGCCCACAGAAGTGAAGTCAACTACTCCTGGACCTTCAGACCAGTTGTGATCACAAAGCATCTCCATCTGTTCTGAAGGGGGCAAGGCACTTATTACAGACTTAAAATAAGAGGATCCTGCTGAATTAGTTTCTGGTCTCCTGAGATTTGGTAAAGATAAAGTCACACCAAACTCTAAAACAATCCAGGTTCTGGCCATGTGGAAATAGCAGAAGTTTACAGCTGAAACCCCTTGGGGGTGAGAGTGGCGGCAGGGGGGGGGGGGGACACGGGACTAGCTGCTTGCCTCTCAGGGGATTCATTTAATGATGGGGGAGGGAGGCTGGAGCATTCTTTGGTTGTTACTGTGTCTACTGCTCCTTCCAATAAAAGGCTTTGTTAAAGAGATTTGCTAAGTCTAGAACTTGGGTTGCCAGAGCTGAAACAAATTCAGCAATCACTTGAGTCTACCCCCATTTCACAGATGGGGAAAGTGAGGTCCAGAGAGGGGAAGGAATTAACCCAAGGTCCCACAGTAGGGCTGAGGAAGAATTCACCCTGGAACCTCTGTCTGCTGACTTTAGCCTCATGGCCTTTCCTCTGAATTACACTTCTATGCCAGACAGACTCCAGTAATATAAGCTTTAGTGTCACTATTTTTTAAGTTGTATTTTTCAAATGAAATGTTTATTAAGCTTCAGATAAAACACTGAGAGCTTCTTCACCACAAGACAACTTCTTATAAATAACAGCACTACATATGTCTCTCTCTATAGTTACTTCCTTAGGGTAAAGTCCCCAAAGTAGATGGGTAAGGGCAAAGGGCAGGTAGGACCATTTTCATGGACTTTTGTAACAGGTTGCCAGATTGCCCTGAAAAATTAAATGCTATGGGCAAATCCCTACAGCTTTGCCAGAACAGAGTTTTATCCTTTTATATTTATTTTTTGCTAATAAGAATAAATAGAGACTGTTTTCATTTATTATATGGTATGGTATGTGTTTAAAAAAACAAACAAACAAAACCCCACTCTGGTCTTGAATCAGGATCCCTGGGCTTGGATGCTGGTTGCTGTGTGACTTTTTGCCAGTCACATCCCTTCCAGAGACAGGGGATGTCTACCTGTATAATGAGGGGGTTGGATGAGATGATTTCTTGAGATCCCTTTCAGCTCAGACATTCCATAATTCCATGGCGTATTTTAAAATCATTAGCATGGAATGACTTTTTAATAACCAGAATCTGTCATGCTCCTAAATCAGACCAAAATGCCTTGAACTAGCCAAGCAGGAAAAGGGAGCCCAGATTATATGTATGTAGAGAGGACAGGAGACTTAGGTAGCACTTAAACTGGTGCGTTGGAGCTAGGCTCCTGTGACAGCACGTATAGTCTGCTTTTATGAGGGGATAATAACACTCAATTGCAGCTCAGCTCCAAGTCCTGTGCAGCTCCACCATGGCCAGAGGGCAAGTCCTGTGCAGCTCCCCCGTGGCCACTCAACTGCAGCCCTAAAATCCCATCAACTTTCAGTCAAAGGCGGCTCACCCCCAGCAAATGCTCATCCAGCCTCTGCTTGAATACCTGCTATGACATAGAGCTCACCACCTGCCCAGGAGGCCCCTCCTTCCCTTTGACTGTTGGAAAGCCCCTGGGTGAGGGCAAGTCATAAGCGGGACAAGAGAGCCCAGAAGGCTCAGAATTGATAACCAGAAACTACTCCCTCTATCAGAGCAGGTGTAGAATTGGGGAGGAAGACCCATGGGTGGGAAGGGGGCCTGGAGAGGGGCTCTGGATCCTCCTCTCACCCAGACCTCCCTGAAGGTGCACAGGAGGCGCAGGAAGCCCAGGGGACACATTTCAGTCCTGATGCACAGGTGAGTTGTGAGCAAACCCCAGGCTGAGAGGAGGCCCCACAGCTCCCTCTTCCTGCCTTTACTCTATTTGGCTCTGACAGGAGAAGCTGCCTGGCCTCGGGCTGTTCAACCTGGAGGTGAGCAGAATTAAGGGACCTGATCCCTGACTCTGGGAGGGGGAGGAGCGGTCAGATGTTGTCTGTGTATCCATAGCAGGACCAGCGGGAGGGGCAGTGACTGAGAAGCAGATTCCAGCTCTGTTTGCAGCTAGTGAGATACCCTAGCAGGATCTTACAGAGGGGCTTGGCCAGATGCTGGAGGTCTTTACCCAGAAAGCCTGGAAACATAGTCCGTCAGACACTGCTCTGTCCCACGCCCCAGACCCACGCAGATACAGCCCTCTTGGCACTGTCGCCCCTCTGAAGTCCAGGTGTGGCCCCGAGTCAGTCACCCGGCTGGGACACAGAGCTAGGCGCCAGCACCTGGCCAGGGCGGGGAAGGGTATGGGACCGGGGATGGGGCCGCCTATACCATTCCCTAAACCCAGATGCCTGAGTGGGTCTGCGGCCGAGGGTCCGGCCACCTCCAACCCAGGCTTCCTCCAGCCCCAGACGATGAGGCCAGACTCTGACCGCCCCACCCACGCGCCCAAGCCGGCTCAGCAGGGACCTGGGGATGACTGCCCCTCACCTCCCGTTTCCCGAACCGAGAAGCTGAGGCCCAGCAGGTCACCCAGCCAAGAGAGGAAGGGTCCCGACACTGGTCCCGTGGGGCACCTGGGCCACAACAGCGGCCTGTCGGGATCGGCTGGCCGCGCCCAGGGTGAGCTGCTCTCACCGAGGGCGGGAGGGGTGAGTGGTGCAGACAGTGCCCATCCGGGCCCGGAGCCGTCGGGACCCGACACCTTGGGGCGGCTCCCCCCAACAACCGGCGAGAAGGAGTCCACCATTGCGTCCGCTATCCCGATGGGGAAACTGAGGCCTGGAGAGGAGCAATGCTTTGTGCAAGGTCACGCCGAGGAGCTGGAAGCGGGTCCCCGCGCCCCGCCGGGTCCGCCGCGGCGCGCCGAGCCCAGCATCCCTCCCGCTCCCGGAGCTGCAGCCCGGAGGCGCAGCGCGCACGTCCCGCCCGACGCTCCGCTGGGCAGACCGGGAAGGC
>NW_007727262.1:42246-100961 GCF_000696425.1 Galeopterus variegatus
TGGCCCCCCGGGGCCGGCCTCGGGCCGCGCACACGCGCTCGGAGCAGGCGTGCACACCGGCGCGCACACCCCGCAGTGACTGGGGACGGCCAGACCCGCCTGGCTTCACGTCCCGCGTTCCCTCGCTGCGGGGCGTGGGACAAGGGACTCGACCTCCCGGGGCCTTAGTTTCCCCCTTGGTGAAGTGGAGACAGTGACCGTGTCTGCCTCAGAGGGCGGTCTGAGATTTGGATCAGAAGATCCCGGCCGGATACAGCGCGCGGAGCCCGGCCCCGGGGAAGCGCTCCCTACGCCCGGGCGGTTAGATGGTCACCGAGGCTTCCCAGTCCGCCCGGGACGCGAGCGGGGAGGCCGGGAGTGTCTGGAGGACTCCTGCCTTCTCTCGGTAGCCAGGAGAGGGCGCTGCTGCACAGTCTCGTCCTGAGAGCCCCAGGCAACCGGGAAGGGCGGGAGGGGGCGCGGCCCAGCCTTTTAATAATACCACCGCCTAACCCTTAACTGAGCCTGGCACCGTTCTAAGCACCTTATGTACGTCACCTCACTTTGCTGTCACACAAGCATATGAGGTTACTATTACTTGCCTATTTTACATATAAGGAAGCTGAGGCACAGAAAGGTTAAGTACCTCACTTAAAAGATCACACAGCTAATAATTCAACCCCAGGTAGCGTGGCTCCCAAGCCCAAGTTCATAGTCACTCCACCACACTACCTCTTGAGAAGAGCTCTTGATTTTGTTCAGTGGCTACCTTGAGGGTCTAGAACAGTACCTGGCACATAGTAGGCACCCAGTGTACAGCTGCTGAGTGAATAACAGAGCATGCTGTGTACTACTTTACATATTTCATTAAATCCTACCAACCCTTTTATTTAGTCATTAGTATTATCTCCATTTTACAGATAAGAAAATTGAGGGCTGGCTGGTTAGCTCACTTGGTTACAGCTGGTGCTGATAACACCAAGGTCAAGGGTTGGGGTCCCCAAACCTGCCAGCTGGCAAAAAAAGAAAAAAGAAAAGAAAGAAAGAAAATTGAGGCTGAGAGTGGCTAAGAACTTGGGGGACTATTGATTTCCTTAGAAAGAATGGCCAGAGCCAGACCCTGTGACTCAGCGTTCACAGTTCACTGGGCCAGCCACTCCCCTGTCCAGAGGTGGGTGAGCTCCCTGCCTACCTCCCAAATCCCAGCATGCAGCATGGCCCTCAACACCTCCACCCTGCAGCCCTGGTGCAGGCCTCTTGGAGATGGACTGCTCGTAGGCAGACTGAATGCATGCTTTGTGATCAGTGTGCAAGAGTTAGGTATTTGAAGTTTCAAACAGTATATGGACAAAATCAGAAAATTGTGAAAATTCCTCATACTCATGGTTTAATGTTGCTTTTATATGAATTATTCCTGGGGGGTGGGCACGTAACCTTTCCCAGGCTAAGGCATCTCAATGTCTTAATGCACTTAGGGCTGGGTCCAGTATCTCTGGTGCACCCCCCACCCCTGCTGACACCACTCCCCTTGCATTCTCACACCATTCCTTTTGCCTGGAATTCCCTTCCCACATCAACATCTCCCCTTCTAAACCTATGCAGACTTCCCAGATGCCCTGTGGATGTGTACTGCCAGCCTTGTATCACATCGTCCCACCCTGTGCCTTGGTGGTTAGTGGCTGGGACTCTGTCTGGGGAAGGGTTGGTTTGACAGGGACGTCTCTGTGGGTCATGAGCAGATGGACCCACAGGCCAAAGGGGAGGCCTCTGCAACAGACACCACCTGGGACTCTTCCTGGGGTTGCTCTGTGGGGTGGGGTGGGGAGGGGTTCTCCTTGCCTGCCCCTTCCTTGTGAGGCTACCCCAGACTACCAAAGGCTACCCAGACCACTGTCCGAATTGCACCCATGACCTATCCAGGGCCCCCTCACTAGAAAACCACACAGCAGCTCTGGTTCCAAAGTTGGGCCCATCTGCCAGCACCTCCTATTGGAACTTAGTGCTGGTTGGGATGGGTGAGGAAAACTGCTTCCTTCCCTCCCGACATGGCCAACTTTGTTTAATCTGCCACATGTAGATAGACACCTTGTGCAAGCCTAGAATACGTGTGCGCCCGCGCACCTGTGTCTGTGGCCAGTCTTCCATCTATTTTCCCCATGTTCAGGCTTCTGTACAACATGGCCCTGTGTCCATGGGAGATGAAGCTGAGAAAGAATGAGTCAGTGCCTGGGGGGTGAGGGTCTGTGTTTGGGGGATAGTAGCCTTGAACATGGGCAATCTGTGCGAGTGCGCACCTCCAGAGTGTGCACCTCCAAAGTGTCCTCCAGACCCTTCCTCCTCCTTTGACTCAGTCCCTTTATTCTTGGGGATGTTGCCCTGGTAAGGTACCCTGAATAACTTTTTCCCTCCCCTATAAAATGGGGCCTGGATGTCAGTTTTCCATAGGCCCTAGGGTCTGGGGGAGGGATGCTTTGACCAAGAGGTCCTATCCCCTGGGTAGGAAGGTGGGGCTGGGAGGAATCAGATCCTCCAGCTCTGGAAGGCAGCAGCCCCTGGGGAAGGGGGCGACAGCTGTGGTGCAGGGCCAGGAACCTGATACCAACGGTGGGCCCCAAACGCCCTCCAGAAAGAGCAGAGGGAGGGTGGGCAGGCTTCCTAAGAGCAGCTGCAGTAGGCTGACATCCTCAATGTGGGGCCCGCCATTCCTGCTACAGCCTGTGACATAGGAGTGCTGCTTCCCTCGTTCATCTTTGAAGGGAATATCACAATTCCAGCTTGAGGCAACAATTAGGAAGCTCTTCCCCTCATTTTCCTTTACCTAAAGCTATCCCATGAGTATACCCCGAGGAGGCCATAGGCCAGGCCTGCCCTTCCCCCTGGGTCCTTGGGAGAGGTGTTCTAGGTTCCAGAGAAGGGGTGGTGGGCTGAGAGGAGCCCTCCCTGGCTTTGCAGTCAGGACCTCTAGGCTTGGGCGTGGCTCAACCACTCAGCAGCTACAACTTTGGATGGGTTAGTTAACCTCTCTGAGCCCTGTCTACTCTAACCTGAGCTTCACCTGGGTGAGGAGGTGCTGCAAGGCAGGTGGATCTCACGTCCAGCTCCCCTTCAGGGCTGAAGGGGGCAGTTAGTTAGTCCTCACTGTCCTGTGTTCCCCAACCTTCCCAGGGGACCTGGGCATCGGCCTCACAACAGTCTGAGTGTGGGCCCCAGCACCAGTATTTTTAAAAAGCCACTCAGGTGATTCTAAGGTGCAGCCACGTAGGAACCAGAGGTTACATAGTACTGCGTCAGCTGCAAAGCACCACCCCTTCCCCCGCAGGAAAGGAAGGGGAGGAATGGGGGGATGGAGGAGAGGGGAAGAGAAGTAGAGAGGAGGAAGAGGAGGAAAAAGAAAAGGGGAAGAAGGAAGGAAGAAGGGAGAGGAGAAGGGGGAAGGGGGAAGGAGGAAAAAGAAAAGAGGGATAAAGGAGAGAGCAGGAAGGAAAGACGGGGAGGTGCCACTTATCCAGCAGCCCCTGTGCCCACTGCCTGATCTGTTCCTAGCTGCTCTTTTGCTGAACGAGGAATGTGAATTTCAAGGCTGGAGTCAGAGGGACCACCTGGGCCCAGCCTCCCCTGGACCTTTGGTGATGTTTCTTTCATAAAAAGGCCATCGTTGCTGTTAGTGGCACTTTGCCCTGTACCAGGCACCAGGCCCAGCACCAGCTTTATCTCCTTTAGCCCTCCTGTAGCCCCATGAGGATGGGCCCCTCGTCACCCTGATGATCAACCTCAGAGTTACAGTAACCAGCCTGTCAGGGTGCAGCCAGCACCCCTCAGGCCGACCTCATACCATCACACTTCAGGGATACTGCTGAGTGGTGAAAGGGCCTCAGCCGATGAGAAAGGTTTAGCAAAAATGAGAAGGCAGTCAAGCCCCAGTGCAGGGTGCCCTCGGAAAACCCGGGGCCCTTGGGCTGCAGGAGCCCACGTGAATGTGGGAGGAAAGCAAACTCTGAGCGCCCCCTCCCCAGGGCTGCGCAGTGTGGGGGAACTCGGTGCCTAGTGCGCCAACCCTTTAAGTTCACACCTGTGGGTGACAGGAGGGTCTAGGGACTAGCCAGGGCTGTGCCTGGTTCCTGGTCCCTGGTGATGAACGTGGACTCCTCTCCAGCCCTGGACAGGAGCTCAGGTCAAAGCTGGGAGGTTTGAGGGCAGCCTCACATAGTCCTGGGGGGTTTTCCAGAGAGGAGTTTCCATGTGAGAACCCCCACCCCCGGCCCTTTATACCACAGAGAGCCAAGTTCAAGGCTACACCAGCACAGTCTCAGGTTTTGCTTAGAAATGAGCTGCCAAAATCACTTGTGCAGCCTTGACCCCTGCCTTCAGGGAGATGGAGGAAGCCTCTGTCTGCTGAGGAAAGACCCTGGAAGAGCCCAGAACTGATGCCAGGCCAGGGCCACAAAGCTTCTAGTTCCTGCACGTGGTGGATGCTATGACAACCCAACCCTGACGTGGGCTGCAGCATGCTCCATCACCGCCTTCTCCCCACACTCCCAACCACCTGTGTTTCAAGAGGAGAAGTGACCCTCCTTGCCTCAGCCTGGGAAGTGGGCAGTGGGAGGTCGTAAGTGGGGCATCTGACACAGGGCACTCTGCCCATCCCCTGTTTTCCCCGGAATCCTCCAAAATGGGCTGTGAGCAGAAAGGAGGGTGGAGGCGCAAAGCTCTGGAAACAGGTCTTAGTACATGAGGGGTGAGCCTGGGAGGCAGACTCAATTGGCGTTGGAGAAGAGCTGCCATCCAGAAAGGGAGGAACTCTAAATCCCAGGGCCAGAGATGCCCCAGACTGGAAGGCACTAGTAATGGCACATCCTGACACCTTGGGCCCATCCAGGAACTTTACTCAGGTAACTGAGAACTGTTTCTTTTGAACTATTTCCAACATTTATATTGTTTGATGTAGTATAACTTAGAGAATGGTCAAGGTTACCCTATAAAAACAGCACTCTTGCTAGTCCACGCGCTAAAGTGCTCCACAGGGGAGGCACCCCCAGGTAAGTGCCCAAGAAGACGTAACCCAACCAATGGCTTCACAGCAGACAGTGTCCCAGGGGAGACTGAGGCCCAGAGAGGGGAAGGGCCTAGTCCAGGGTCATGTAGTGATGCAGCTGCAGGGCTGAACCACTGGTCCAAGCCCGACCTCCAGTGGGCCTGCCAGCAAAGGGTGAGAAAGGCTTTGGGGAGGGGAGGTGGCCAGGTCAGGCCTCCCCGTCTCCCTCGTCGTCGCTGGCGCAGCCCTCAGGCACTGCTCTGCTCTGGGATGCCCGCCTCTCCATGTACTCGGCCTTAAGCCGCTCCAGCTCCCACAGCTCAGCCTCCAGCCTCTGCCGGTGCACCCTCCGCAGCTGCCGCAGCTGTTTCATGGGAAAGGGGTTCATGTCGTTGAAGGCAATGTTCATCAGCTTCCTGGGGGAGAGCACAATTAGCCCAGCACACAGGGCCCCAATGGGCTTTCCCAGACACCCCTGCATTCCTCCTGCCCATGTGGCTGAGCCCCTGGCCCCCGTTCTCTGGAAACTCACCTTTCAGGGAGGAAACAATGAAGATGATTTCTACCCAGAGCGATATGTATTGAGGCGGGAAAAAGCTCAGGACTATGAGAGTCCAAAAGAACGATACCTAACTCTTTAGGGAAGGGTTGGTCAGGGAAGGCTTCCTGGAGGAAGTGACATATAAGCTGAGTTTTGAAGAATGAATGAAAGTTGCCCAGACAAAGAAGATGGTGGTAGTGGAGGTGGGAAGGAGGCATTCTAAGTAGAAGAAACTGCAAGGGCAAAATCCCAGAGGTGGGGTTGTGCTAGGAACTCAAATAATATTTTTTTCCAGGATGATGGGCCATGAGTATTCAAGGCAGAGAAAGGTAGACAAGAAATGAAACTGTATGAAGGCCCTGAATGCCATGTTAAGGGGCAGGGAGATCACTAAGACAGTGAAACTTCCCTACAGATTTTTAAGCTATACTGAGAGGATCAGTATCACTAATGAATCTCCACTTGGCAAAGGCCAGCCCACCCTCTGCTGTGTGTCCTGGGGCTATGTGGGTGGTAGGAGTGGTAGAGGGGGCAAGGGTGAGTTCTCACCGGCTGTTGCAGATGGTCTTGGTGAAGAATCGCAGGTACTGGTAGATCTCCAGGCCATCCTGCAGTCTTAGGATCTCCTCCTCGTTGTACTTGAAAATGGCCAATGCATAGCGGAACACCACCTGGGGGGCAAAGTGGGGGCTCAGGTGGGGCATGGGGGGCTAGGCAGGTAATCTCCAGAGGGAAGAAAACCTACAGACCCAGGCAATGTGGGAGTGGGAGCCCCTGGAAAGACTGCAGAGGTTGAGGCCTGGGGCACAATGTGTGGGGGGAGACCACAGAGGTTGCGGGGAGATGGAAAACCCTAAGTGCGGAGCACAGCTTGAAATCTAGGGATTTGGACCAAGTCCCAGCTCTGCCCTGACCTGTGTGCCATGACCCTGGGCAAGGTGCTGCCCCATTGGACCTAACAGGGTGAATACCGTGTCTTCACATGGGGCTTTGGCAGGGATCAAATGAAATGACAAATCTGAGGGTGCTTTGTAAACTGGGAGATGGAAACTGGGGCTGAGGTAAGGAGGGGGGACCTGCTCACAGTCTCCTGGCAAAGTCAGGGCAGAGCTGGGACCAGCCCCAAGCTCCAGCCTCCTAATCCAGGGCTTAATCCCAACGTGAGAATGAGGAGGAGGGGCCCAGGGGATGGTTGGACAAGGGCCAGAACACGGATGTGCTCCCTGTTCATGCTCATACCTTCTCTCCAGGGAAGGGAAACCCCCCAACTTCAGGAAACATCTTCAGAGGCAGAACTATCACTTCCTCTCATAGGTGCAAAGCACTTCACAGTTTACAAAGCCATGCTCTCAAGACATGTGCTCAACACCCTTGAAGGTGAGCATGTCTCCCCATTCTCCAGGGGCAGAATCAAGACCCAGATGGGTAAAGGGATTTTCTCAGAGCCCCCCTGCCCACCCCCTGCCAGCACCCTACCTTGGTCCCCTCATACAAGAAGGCATCCCAGACCCGGAGGAGGATGTCGCTGATGAGACTGTCTGCAAATACCACGAGGAACCAGTTGAAGGTGATGAGGGAGAGGTCCACGTGGTGCTGCACCAGATGGGCCATGAGCCTGGGCAGCTTCTCTGAGAGGAGGTCCTGGAGCACCCGCTGGTCCACCTAGAAGCCAGCAACAGGGTCCATCGCCTGCAGCCTCAGGAAGGACTGCCTCCCTCCCTCCCCACCCTGTCATTCCCGGTCAGTCCACACACAGTCTCGGAGCCATGCTGAGTAGACTCTGCCCTGCCCAGGTGGCACAGAACATCTGTGGGAGCTCGAGCCCAGCCTAGCCGGGAAGGAGGTGCGGCGGCATGTCACTTCACTGCTCCTGCCTGACACAGGTGAGTCACCTGGGCTGGGGTACTGAGCTTTGCAAAGAAGGTCCCTGTGGGCTGGCAAGTTCTCAGCCCCTCTGCCCACCTGAACCGTGAGATAAGCAGGAGTTCATGGGCCAGGGTGATCCTCTTGGAAGTTTGGAGAAACTAGTCTCATGCACAAAGGCCCTGGGGAACCAGGAGCTTCATCTGTAGACTTGTGTCAGCTGACACCCATGGTCATTTCTCTACACCCAGTCTGGGCCTGACATATAAGATGTTCAGTGGATGTTTGGGATGAGGTCCTGGGACAGGTGTTTGGGGGAGCCATCATGTTCTGCCACACTGGACCTCAAGGAACCTTCTCAAAGTGAGATGCTGCTGGGCAATGGTTGCCAGTGACCTCTCCGCATAGCCACTGTCACATCTCCATCCTCACTTCACTGGACCCGGGAGATTACTCCCAGCACTGGCTCTTTCGCTGGCTCCATGGTTTTGTGGTTCTCCTCCTACCTCTGTGATGACCCATTTAGCCTCCTCTTGCTCGTCCTTGCCTGGAACTCCTGGTTGCTCAGCCCTCTCCCCCATGCCCCCATGGGTGTCCTCTTACTAGCTTCAGCATCACTGTGGCAAACACCCAGCAGCTTCCCACCTTCCTCACCCCAAGGCAGCTGTGGAGGCCAAGCGTCCAGCGCAAAGCCTAAGGTTACTCACTGAAGCTGAGATGCCATTGCACCTCTTGAAGGATTTATGGATGAGCTGATGACACGATGTCTGAAATTTACTTCAAGATAATCAAAGCAGGAGTGCGTAGGGGCAGAGATGCAATGACACTGGCCTCCCTGTGTTGATAATTATTGAAACTAGGTGATGGACACATGGAGGTTCATTATACTGTTTTCTGTATTTTTCTGAATGTGGGAAATTTTTCATAATAAAAAGTGAAAAAACCCCACAAAACTCACATTGGTCGTGATAACACATCTCAATTTCAGAGACGTTAAGATGTGAAAATAAAATACGGTACATGTCCCAGCCTGCCTTGCACCCAGGAGCGGCCACGAGATACAGTCCAGACCAATGAGATGTAGATAGAAATTGCTGGGCGGGGGAGCCAGCGCCTGCCTGTCACCCTCTGGTCTTCCAGCCTAGACAATGGCCATGGTGCCAGAGGAGGTGCAGCCATTTTTGTGACCACAGGGTGACGAGCATGAAGGTGAAAGCCACATGCCAGAGGTGGCAGAGCAGGAAGCTATGAGGAGCTCAATCCCTGATGTCATCGAGAAGCTGGTATAATCTTGTCATTATCTGAGAAAAATAATCTCCCACGGAAGCCACCATTAGGTTGGGCTTCCTTCTACGCAGACAGATGCAGTCTTACCTGCTTCAGCACGTATCTGCTGATAGCTCCCAAGTCTCCATCTGTCTCCTCAGTTCCACACCTGAACAACTGTCTCCTGCCCTCCCATCCATGCAGGCATCCCAGAAGGAGGAATCAGTATTAGATGACCCAAGTAGGAAAGGCAGATAAAAGGATGGGTGGGCAGGTAGTAACCTAGTAGGTTGGGAGGCGGGAAGTGAGAAAGTGGCCTCTGTCTGTAAAGCGAAAGGTGCTGATGCAGCAGGAATGGGGCAGGGGTGGGTGGGAAAGGCTGGAGAGTGGAGAAGGGAGGTGTGAAATGTTTTCCCATCTACACCTCTTAACAAGCCCATGGAGCAGCTTTATTCCAATTCAAAAGTGGGCAAGCCTGGGCTTCTGAGAGGTGACGTCCCTTGCCAAGGCCACACAGCTGATTAGTGGAGGGATAGGGCTCTGAACCCAGCTGTGCCTGACTCTAGGGCTAGCCTGTGCTCAGAGGGCAGTCGAGGAAGTGAGGACATGGTGCAGGCAGCTGTGCTTCTCAGCAGAAAATGAAGAGAATCATGTGCAAAAATGTGCAGGAATTATTGTCATTACCTCCCATCCTCCTAGCCCCCTCGCCCACCCTATCTGATTTTTGTTTGAAATTCCTGACTGGCAAACGGCAAGTGACATTAGAATTCCTTCTCCTCCCCTCCCCAGAAAAGCAACTGTTTTTAATGACATGATGTCACCACTGGAATAACAACAGTCTATCCCATGGGCAGGGCCCCAACAATTCAACAGGCCATCAGCTCACTGGGACCGTCCAGCAGTCCCAGAGAGGGGTTATTGGCCCACTGTACAGACGGAGAAATGGAGGCCTGAGAGATTCCCAACTTTCCCAGACTCACTGGCTTGTAGGAACAATTCAGGGGCACTGCCCTGCATGG
The DNA here is from genome assembly GCF_000696425.1 of Galeopterus variegatus. Lineage (NCBI taxonomy): Eukaryota > Metazoa > Chordata > Mammalia > Dermoptera > Cynocephalidae > Galeopterus > Galeopterus variegatus. The sequence goes on from NW_007727262.1 coordinate 51,947, forward strand.
CCGCCAAGTCCCCTCCCTGCCCCGCTCACCTGGGATGCTGTCAGGGTTTTGGTGTAGTAGTCAGCCGGCATGATGGTCTCTACAATGGCCACCAGGCACCAGAAGGCACTCTCCTCCTCATCCAGGACCAGTAGAGCAATGGCCGCCAGCCTGGAGTGGAGGGAAGGAGGCCTGGAGTAATCCACAGAAGTCACAGCCCTGCCAGGCAGCTTGTGGCAGAGATGGCTCCCTGGGTCCTGGCGGGGGAGTCCTTCCACATGGCCACCAGTCTAGCCCCACCCCCTAACCAGGCTGGCACCTGGGGTGAGATGAACACTCTTTTGGAGAGGACGACCTGTGAGACTTCCAGAGCAACGGGAATCATTTCAGGGCAGGGGCTCTGGAGTCAGGTTGCCTGGGTGTGAATCCTGGTCTTGCTGCTTCCTGGGTGACGGTGGGTGAGTTACTTAACCCCTCGGAGTCTCAGCATCCTCATCAGACTCACAGGACCGTTGTGAGGAGACAGAGTTAACACATTCAATGCCTAGCACAGTGTCTGACACGTGGTGAGCTCGTTATCAGTGTCAGCCACTCTCGACCTTCATAGTCACAGGCTTGGCAACCTTGGCAAGTACACTAACCTGGGTGAGCCTCAGTTTCATGACCTGTAAAGTGAGTTTAACAGTATCTACTCTCCCCTCCACCTGGGCTGGGAGGTATTTTGAGAGGAGACAGACCGACCGTGCCTTGCTAACTGTCTGGCACACACACATATATATATATATCTATATATATACACACCAGGTACTCATACACAGGATCTTTTGTTCCTTTACTCCCCCTACCCCCACCCCAGAAGTTATCGCGATGCCCTAATGAGATCATGGGTAAGAAAGAAAAAACCCACAGGGCTGAGCAGGGAAGTCTTCCTGGGAGAAGTGCTGTTTTCTCTATTCCTCCCATCCTCCCTGTCAGGCCTTATCCAGGACCATCTAAGAAAACATTTTCAAAATGTCTTCCATGGACTACTGGTCTCCCCAGATGCTAGCTGAACACAAGGTCCCATATTCAGAGATGTCTGGGGAATGCTGCACACTCCAGCCTCCTCCTAGAGACTTACGATGCACGCTATCTTGGTAAAGCCTCTGAGAAATCCTGCAGAAGCAAAACCGATGTGACGCTAACCCAGGGTTGTCCAGTGGGTCCATGCCTTTTTGTACATGACACCCACCGAGGCCTAGTGGAACTGGTGTTCCTCAGAGCACCCTTAGGGAAATGTCGCTTTACAGCATGTGAAGCCTCACACTCCCTATGGACTTAAAGAGCACATTTCATTGTTCAGATATATATGCTTCTCTGGGTTCTTACTAGATTGGATTCATGACCACCATCTTCTTCTGAGGTTCACGACTCTTTTAGAAACAAGGTTTATTCTCAAAAGAAAAAGGAAATCCCTTCTCTTCCTCCAGTAGATTGGGAAGGAATTTCTCCCTACTCCGGCTCGAATATTTGTACAAACCCTCCTGAGTCTGAGCTGAATGAATGAAGAGAACAGTCACAGGTCTCCTGGGAAACACGAGGCTCTGCCTCAAAACAGAGCTGGGTGGAAGGGGGCCTTCAGAGGTCACTGAGTTCAAGGGTAGCAAATGTGTGGTACTGGCGACCACTCTGTCTGTCTGTGCTGAGCAGACAGACTGACTGATCATAGTGCTCTTTCCCACTGAGTCTAGAGGCTGCCTCAGAAACTCTCTCAACACAGGGCTCCAGGTAGCTGCTTCCTACTGGTCATCTCTGGTCTAGACAAACTCCTTATTGCACAGATAGGAAAACTGAGCCCTAGAAAGCAGAAGTGACTTGCTCAAGATCACACAGTCAGTTGGTGGCAGAGTGGAAACAGACCCCAGAACTCCCCAAATCCAGCCTGGGGCTCTTTCCACCTTACCCTACCTCAGGATGTCCTCAGTCCAGGAGTTGGCTGCCAGCACTAGTTTAGACTTCTGCACACATTAAAAGGTCAGTTATCTGAGGCTGGTACCCACTAGGGCTTACTAACTGCTCAGGGTTACAGCTGGACTCCAACCCAAGGCATTCAGGGCCCAAGTAGGCCAGCAAAGGAGGAGTGTGTCAGTGGGGGCAAGAACAAATTACTATAAAAGCATTCTACTTATTTTCACAGGAAATGGCATTGAAAGTTTTGCTCTAAATGAGCATTAGATCATCACTATGATATTTGTCACTACCTAAAGAGGCTGGATTTGCTGCCTTAGAAGCAGGGTCTGTCACCTTAAGACACCACACACGCAGTACTAATGGTCACCACCAGATGGCAACTCAGACAAGTGTGGCCTGCAGTCTTAGGTTTAAGGTCTTTCAAGAGTACACTGCACTTTCCACATTTAAACAGGTTCTTTCTGTTACAAATAACTTTCTATGTAAAGCAGTAGTATAAACATTTGCATAAATACCAATGATCTGTGCTCGCATATCAAATTTAAGTAAAAATAGCATCCAGAGAAAGATACTAAAAATACACAGTGTCTTCCACCTCTCTTGGTCTCAGGTGTTCCTATATACCCTTCTGTGGCCTGTGTGCTGCCTGTTTCCACACAGGGAGAGGCTTCTCTCCTACGAGGCTTATCTCAAGGCCCCCTCCTGCCTCAGGATTTTTCCCTGCCCCTTTGGCACAGATTGAACTCCAGAGCACCACAGCCTATTTGTGGCTAATCCCATCTCTGGTCTCAAGAGAGGTCACGTGTGATCAGGAAAAAAGGTTTCTGGGTGGCCCAAGTACACCCTCTGCCACAGTTACCATTCTGAGTGAGGTCGGGTTTCAGAAAGGACTGGGTCTGGAGGCCAGAGTCCAGGGTTGACAGCTGGCCCAGCCAACATGTGTGGTGAGACGCTGGGCAGGTTCCTCAGACTCTTGGATTCCCTCTTATGTCACCTGAACAATAGGGGCACCAATGATCACCTCACAGGGTTTTCAAGAAGATTAAATGTCAGGTATAGGAAGCACCCAGCATCCAAGAGGCCCTCATTAAGCATTACTTCCTACCTGACCTTTGAATGAAGTATAAAAATTATTACTCATACTAATCTCATAGCTTCCAGCTCCCTTCACAGCTATTCTTAAAGAGGCTTTGCAAGTTTTGTCCCTTCCGGATTTTAACATGTTCAGACAGATAAGAAGTACACAGGCTTTTGCTCGGCCACTAAATCAATGAATAAATGAAATTTCTACAGACATCACCTGTAGCAGACATTTAGAGTAGCACGAAATCTGAACATAATTTCCAAGGAGGCTCAGACTGAGAGGTATTATTGTTGGAGTTTAACTCTTCATTTCCAGTAATTGTACATATACATGCTCAATTTCACCCAACTCAGGCTAGAAATAGCGTATCAAAAGTATCTACGGTTGAGAACCATTCAAATTTGAGTAAGGACACTCTGAATGTTTATTCTGTGTTAAATAAATGTCACACACCACCTATTCTGTAAAAAGAGCAGAACAGCATATGTAAATTTTGTATGAGTATATATGTGTTTAAATTAAATTGAGTCAAAACTTGCTTTGAGAAATATTTGAAACTATGCAACCTCTATTGAGATAACTGGGGCATCCATGAGAGTCCCCCACAGTCTTAGAGGGGGCAGCCCTATGAACCAGGTGACCCCACCCCCTCCCCTCCCCCACTGATTGGCACAGAAGTAGAAATTAGTCCAGACTGGGCCATTCAGATTCTTTCTTTTGGGAATTTAGGACTGGAACATGAGAGGTTAAGCGCATGAGGGGTGGGGTGGGAAGACTCACTGAAAGGCCCAAGATGCAGGGGTTGAGGTCTCCATTCTGATAGCCTGGAAGGACCCTAAATGTCCAAAGAATGAGTGGGCAGAGGCTGGTCTGCTGAGAGGAAAGGAAGCAGACATGTGGAGAGAGGGAGGCCATGTGGCCACAGACAGGGCTGCAGGGCAGGACCATGGTGCTATACCACCTCAGGGGACGGCCTGACTCTGGGGAGGTGCAGTGCCTCTGCCCTGCTGCAGAGAGCAGTTGCCTCGGCCTCCAATGACCATCTGGTCCTCAGCTCTATTTTGTTTTCCTGGTTTCTGCGAGCTTCCCCTGCAACATTTACACATTCCCTTTTCCTTGGGCTCCTCTGAGTGGGTTTCACTTAAAGCAAATGATTCCTGACCCAGGCAGTCCTACAACAAGTGAGCCAGGCCATGCATGAAATGCTCTGGTGGACCATTCATGAAGCTTTCTATGTGAGTGGTGCCTGAGCACAACTCAAAGGAGAGAGCACGGGACAAGGGGACCTGAGCTCTCTGATCTGGCCCATCTCTGTCTTGAATGTGCCCTCTCACCTGCCTGTCCTCATCTGTCCAGTGGGAATCCTGGGCTCCTATCTCCAGGTTCTTGGGAGGCTCCAAAGAGACAAAGTGGTGCTCTGAAAAGTAAAGTTTGTGCCCTCAGTGGGCTATGGTGGCTCACCTGTTCAGGCCTTGGCAGTAGCCAATGGTGGGGTTCTGCCAGGAGAAGGCCAGCAGCACCCGGCGGAGCTTGTCAGGGTAGCTGGAGGAGGGGCAGGTGAAATGCTTGTTGTTGGGGAAGGTCCGGTTAAGGTCCAGCTCGATCTGGCGGGCGGCAGGTTGCTTGCAGGCCTGGCCCCGGCTCAGCAGTTCCCGGTAGGAGCTGGGAGTGTACAGGTGCTGGACACGGAGGTGGACCAGCCACCTCCAGACACGTGGCCGGTGCTCCCGGGGCACTCCTGCCCGCAGCAGCTGCTTGAGCTCGGCTGAGGCCACAAGCTCGCCCAGGGTAGCCCAGCGCTCCCGCAGCGGCCGCTCCACAGCCTCGAGGGCCAGCAGGTGGTGGGAGCGCACTTCCAGCGCCTGGATCTTGGCCAGCAGCTTCATGTCTTCCACCTCATAGTCGGGCACCGTCAGGAAACCATATTCATCATGCTCACTGTCAGCAAAAGCCCACATTAGCAATGCCTTGTAGAGCCCTTCCTGAGATCAGGGGCAGTGGGGAGGCAGTGGGCCCTGGGCAAAGCTCCTGCTCTGGCTTCCCTGAGGGTTAGCCATGCAGCTCTGGACAGGTCACTTCAGTTCTCCCAATCTGTTTGCTCATCTGTATAATAGGTATAGGAGCTCCTGCTTTGCCTCACAAAGACCCAGTGAGATCCTTTGTTGTAAACTGCTGGGGGCCTAAATAGTGCCTGGTACACAGTAAGTGCTCAAGAGATATTTACTCATTCATTCTGTGCAAATATGAAGGACCCTCTTATTACTCCATGGAGCCTTAGGTCCAGGGAGTCCTACACTGCTAATACAGAACCTCACTTACCACAGCCAGGAAGCCCAAGGTTGGATGGGGAACAGACAGCACCAATGACAAGCAGGGATGGGAGAGATGGGGACCTATTCCCGATGACCTTTCTTTATTCAACTTATTTGTCCCTGCTATGTGCCCTGCATGTGCCATCTCACTTAATCCTAATGGTCTTGCAAAGCAGGTGTCTTAGCCCACAGCTTACAGAGGCTGAGTATGAGGGTCAGAAGGGTAAAGTGACTTGTCCAAGGTCACATAGCAAGAGAGATAGGTCTGGCTCCAAAGCCCAGGCTCCTGCCACTGCGCCACCCAGCCCTCAAGGGCCTTTCAGCACAGCCACGCTCCTCCCTGTTATACTTAATTGCCCATGCCCACTTCTCAGCAGGGGCTTGTCTCCCTTCTTCCCCTCTCTGACAGACCTGTCTGGGAGGCAGCCTGGAGAAGGGGAGCAGCCTCATGTGTGCACTAATGCACTGTCTGGCTGTGGGCAAGGGGCTGTCTCCCCTGAGCCTGACTGCTCAGCTGTAACCACACTTAGTATCTGAAGATCAGAGGGGCTAACGCTCCAGGCTGCGCTGTGCTTGCACACGGTCAGCAGCAATGGGTGGCAGGCCAGCCCTGCCTTGGCTGGCTGCGAGGCTCACCTGATGGGGCTCAGCTCCACATCGTTGGCCGACGCTTCGCTGGCTTCCCACTGCAGTGCCTCCTGGATGAGCTGCCTTAGCAGTTCTGAGCATTCGCTGGCCTCATCCCCCATGGCCTCCTGCAGCCTCCGCAGCCCTGCCAGGTACTTGCTTTCCACCTGGCAGCTCCTGGCTTGGAGGTAGGCACACTGCGAGAGAGAGGGGAGGGCTGGTCAGGCCAGCTGGTTGGGCTTGGGCTGCCCTGGAGGCCTGAGGCCTGAAGGGCTTTAGGCAACATGGCCCCTCCAGCTCTCATCACCTATCTCCCCTACTCCAGGAACTTCAAGTACGAGAAAGAAGATGGGCCCTGAATATAGTGGTTTACAGCAAGGCAGGGACAGCACAGCTCTCGCTCAGCCTACAATCCCATCCTAGTGCAGCCACTGCTAGCTGTGTGGACTGTGGTAAGTTCCTTAACCTCTCTGGACCTTAGCTTCTTCATCTGCAAAACGGGTCTTATATGGAGTCTGCCTCAGGATTTTGGTGAGGATTAGACGAGCTGACGTGTGTAAAGCCTTTCCTAGGGCGCTTGGCACAGAGCCAGCTCCCTGTAGGTGGTATGAGTGAGCAGCACCCACGGGATGGACACTGCTCTTATGCCCTCTGCTGCTGCCACATGGGCTCTTTCGGTTCCTCAAACATACCACATCCCTCCCACTTCATGGCCTTCATGTACCCTCGTCTCTTGCCTGGGACACTCCCCCATGTACCCCACCCCCTTGCCTTGAACTTTTCTGTTTCTATTTACACAAGCTGGACAGTGCTGGGTGAGTCAGAGAACATCTCTGGGTCTTGTTTTCCATCTTTGTGAGATGGGGACAGTACAAATCTCATAGCATTGCCATGGCCTTGGGGCCACCTGGGCTCCTGTCTCATCCTGGGGTGGCAAGTGGGGAGCCTCATAGCAAGGCTGCTGCATCCCTGTCCAGGTCACTGTCTCCAAACGTTTGCCAAGCATCAACCCAAGCCATCCTCTGAGCCTGATCTCCTACCTGGCTCCCTGTCGAGTTCTTTTTTTTTTTTTTTTTACTGTTGGCTTGGCGCTGTCTGCACCACGCTCAGCCAGCGAGTGCACCGGCCATCCCCATATAGGATCTGAACCTGCGGCCTTGGAGCTACCAGCGCTGCACTCTCCCGAGTGAGCCATGGGGCTGGCCCCTGTTGAGCTCTTTTACCTGCCTGTAATCCTGCTGACTGGGCCAAATGTTGAGCTAGGGCTGGGTCTGGAGTTCACAGACCCCTCAAGCCCATTGTCCAGACTGGGTCATAAACCCTTCACATGCTAGGCTGGGTCCCCAAACCCCTCACATGCCAGGCTGGGTCCCCAGACCCCTCACATGCAGGTCTACGAGCTAGGTAACTGGCAAAAAGGTCCTTGGAGCCATAGGTCTGAGGTCATGGCCATGTGGGGCAGACACCCGAGGCAGTCAATGCCAGCCAAGTGGCCACACTGCACAGGCACACTAACTCCACCCACATACAACTTACTTACAAAGAATGTGCTGCACCACCCCCAACCGGACCTGAGGTGAGGGGGCCTGATTAAATTACCCTATTTCCCAACTTTTCCACCTTCACTTCTCTCCATCGCCAGAGCCACTTCCTGAGTCCCATTACCCATGCTTTCTCAGAGATTTCTGCTACAGACTCCACATTCTCCCTACTTCCAGGCCCACCCTCCACCGAGAGCCATAGTGGTCTTCTCAGAACATAAGTCCGATTGAGGACTCTCCACTCAAAATCCTTCAACAACTCCCCAGTTTCCTAGGAGGGAGCTCCAAACACCTCACTTCCAGCCTTATGTCTCACCCTCCCCAGCCCTGCTCCCCGCTTCTCAGGCCACAGGTCTTTACTACACTGTCTCTTTTCCTGAAAGGTCTTTCTCTACTCTGTTTGCCTGGATAACACTAACTCACCTTTAAGATGCAACTCAGAGAGCACTTCCTCCAGGAAGCCTCCCTGACTTCCCTTCCTCCCTTTAGATCCATAAGAATCCTGTGAGCCCAACTGCAACTCGATTGTGTTCAACTCTCTCACTAGACTGCACCCTTCTTGAGAGCAGGAACTAGGCTTATTGGTCTGGCTGTCCCTACTCCATAGCTGCACTATGAACAATGCTGAATGGATGACCCAATCAGCCAGACCACAGGAGTCTGGGGAAGAACTTGACACAGGCCCTGCTCCCAAAGGGCTCCATGCGGAGGGTAAGCAGACAGGATGAGTGAGATGGGGATAGGCAGGTGGGGACGGGGAGGGTAGCCAGGAATGGAGATGGCCAGAACAGGGCTCCCGCCTCACACCTTCATCAGGAGGGCCTTCTCCTTCTCAGCCACCTTCCTCCAGATCTTTGTGACCTGGTGGATCTCCGAGTTGAGGAAGCGGTTCTGAGTTCGGTAGGCTTCCATGTCATCCTGGAGAAGAGAGCAAAGCATTTTATGAGCTACACCATAAACATCTCCCTGGTCCTGAGAGTCACACCCTCAAATGAGCTGCCAAAGCTTCCTTTCTTTAGAAATTTCTAATAATGGCAACAAAAAAGGAAGGCTGAAAGAAAAAAAAAACCATCCATAGCCTCTTTCTCTGTTCTTTTTTTTTTTATTTTATTTTCATTTTTCATTTTCTCCTTCTCTATTCTTGATCCCAGCAAGAAGTGGCAGAGAGAGTACTAGGCCTAGAGTTCAAGTCCTGACTCTGACGTCCTGCCTGGGACGCCTCAGGCAGGATACTGAACCACTCTGATACTGTTTCCTCATCTGTAAAAGGGGCAAACCAGTCACCCCACTGGGCAGCTGGGAGAGGTAATATGTATTAACACTAGTACAGGGACCAAAACATAGCGAGTGCTCAAGTAGTGTTTGTTTTTTAAACTAACATTTTACCATATACTTGCAATCATAATGCAGAGATTTTTTTACTTAGTGTCACATTGTAAATACTTTTCTATGCTGCCAGGAGGGCCTCTGTTCCCAGGACTCCAGTAGCTCGAAGTGAACACTGCAGGCTGATTTCATTACGTGGCCTCTCACCACTCCACTGGGGCTGTCTGTGGTGTCCCCCTGCTTTCAGCTCCCTTTCTGTGCCTAGGCTGAAAGATGTCCTCCAGCTGAGCTTGCTCTCTGTTCTCTCCTGGCCTGGACCCAGGCTGTTCCAACTCCCCAGCCCAGTCTTCCTCTTCCTCTCCAACCCTGTCCCTGCCTAAAACTCCTGTCTTCACCACCGAGCCCTTGCACAAGTTACTTAAGCTTTCTGTGCCTCGTCCTCTCATCTGGAAACTGGGGATAATAACAGCCTGACCTCAAGGGGTTGTTGGGAGGATTTGCCTGTTAATAGGTGCAAAAGGCTTAGAATGCTGTTAGCCTGTGCCCTAGCCTGTGGCCAGGGAGAGCTGTCTGCTGATAGCTTCCCCACTGCTGCTAATGTACATTCTTCACAAACAAGCCCCCAGGCAAGGGAGGAAGGTATCTATCACTACCTGAGTGCCTATTATGTGCCAGGCCCATCTCCCTTAAGTCCATTATTTTGTTTAATATAACCTTTATCACACTGCCGTAGGATGAGTATTTAAGTACTGTAATTCCCATTTTATAGAAAAGGACACAAGCATAGAGAAGGTACATTCCCCTGTCACGCAGCTGGTACAGAAGTGCCAGGATCCAAACCCAGGTATGTGTAGCCCATGGTAGGTGCTCAACAAATACCACCCAGCGAGAGCATATCCGCCTCCAGTGCTGGAGATCAGGCCTGCCTCCTTGTTACTACCCCTTCCTAGAAGTTGCTCACAGCTAGTTCCAAGGCTTTTGTCACATAAGGTACCCCGCCTCCATCCCAGGGAAGGCCCAGACGTGCCCAGACAGGTAGGCAGGTGTGAGCACCCTTGGCGCAGCACAGGCGGGGGCAGGGGTAGCGTCTGGGCAGAACCTTGCCATTCAGCTCATTGCCCTACCTTGAGTGTTCTTCTCGGCTCAGAACTGTAGGGAGGAAAAAGAGAGACCTCAGAGAAGAGAAAAGCCACGTGACAGCAACCAGTGCAGCGAAAAAGGAAAACACGACTGGAGGAGGGGGGTGGGGGAAGAGGAGAGCCTGCTTGCCTGCCAGCCTGCCTTGGCAAGGATCATGACCCCAGAAATTCTCTTTGCGAAATGCCCATGGACGAGGCCCTTGTGCTCGAGTGTGGAAGGCAGGGGACTGGGCATGGAAGAGCTGGTTTCAACTGCAGTCCTGCCACTAGCGTGTTTCATGACCCTGGAACAGTCCTTCCCTCTCTCCACTGCTCAGCCATCCCTATCAGAAAATGAGCTGGCAGACTAGATTTCTGAGCCTTTCCAGATCTGATATCCAAGAGGCCAATGATCCTATTTTCAAAATGAGTCTCAACAAGGGGGCATTTCCCTAAGGTTGGGTGTCCTCAATCACAGGGCAAGCAGGAAATGTGAATACTCTCTGTTCCCATACTTAAAGACAATATTTCGGTCTCCTAAATGCTAGAAAATAAGAAACACCTAGTACATGCAACTCTAAAGCACAAAACACTAGGCCTCTGAGGATCATCTGCAAATGTAAGTTTGGTTAATATGAATCACATATTCTGAGTCTCCTCATATCTGGGCTCGCTGACAAATAAATTCCTGAACATGTGTGTGTCAGGGACACACACAGTCTCCTAGGTGAGGCTATGATTACAATTAGCTTTCGGGCAGTCTGGAGCCAGCCAGCTGATCTATGTCTCTCACCCCTGGCTGTCTGTTAGGTCTTGAACAGTGGATTCCAGCAGAATCAGTGGAAAAAAGAGGAAAACACTTAGCTATGAGGTGGTGCAGGGCAGAAAAGGAATCTGATAGAAGTAATTTTCACTGCTGTGTGGAGGACTGGCAGCTTTCTAACAATCTAGCTGCATCTGCATTTGAAAGGTTTTGTTTTGTTTTAATCCAAAAGAATCTCTGATTACAGATTTCAGATTACATAAAAGAAAAGATTCAGGGACTGGTTATGCGGTTTTTAATTCTTTGTTGAAAGAAAAGGAAGGGAATCTGGGTTTTATGTTCTCTTCCTTCATCCTTCTAACAACTCTGGAAGGCGAAATGGTTAGGCCACTTTATACAGAGGTGAGATTACTTGACCAAGGCCATACAGCTAGTAAGAGGCACAGCCAGGATGCAAACACTGATCTGTCTGACTTCAAAGCTTGGGCAGTGGCCACTGTTCAACACTGCCCACTCGTCTCTCAAAAGCTTCCTGATTTCTTTTTCTTTCCTTTCTCCACCTCCCCCGACCCAGCAGTTCCTTGATTCAGCAGTATGGGAGTTTCCAAGGTTCTACTATGTATGTACATGTGTGGCCATGCATGGCAAGGTTTGGGGCAGGACTGGCCCTGGTTATATGGCAGCCATTAAGAGACAGTAGGGGCTAAGAGTGCCTATCCATAGCCTCAGGCCTCTGGGTGGTTGGACAGCTCCTGACACAACGCTTTAGAAAGGAGGCCGCAACCCATGGCAGGCATCACACCTTACAGAGTTCCTGTCCCCTGTGCCACAACTGGTCCTGTGGGATGGGGCAGCCCAGGGAGAGAAACAAGGACAGAATAGGGGAAGGAAGGGTGAGGCAGGCAGGGTGGCAGTAGCCAAAAGAGGCAGAGAAGCTGGGAGGCAGCAGAGCAGGCAGACTAGTCAGTGGATGTGAGCCCCAACCCATTCTAGCTCCCCCGCTTCTTCAGCACATGGCCCTGGTTACCCTTCCTTGGCCTCAGCATTCCCATCTATAAAGTGGAGCACATACAAGTGACTGACTTGTAGGGCTGGTGCGAGGATTACATGAGATGATGCAAACAAAGCAATGAGGACAGTACCTGGCACCCAGTAAACATTCTGTAAATCCTATGAAGGGGAGCAGCAGTTACTGCCACTATTATAACAAGCCACGGGTCATCTGTACTGTGTGTAGGACTAAAGAGGGGTCCACCCTGGCACCTTGGGGCTCCAGGGGGTATCAATAGGGCACTAAAGGAGGCTGGCCAGGGCAGGCCCCAGACCTAGCTGGTCTTGGGCTCTTGCATCTCTAATTTGATAATTTAGAGAAACCTTCACTTTTCAGCAGCCCAGGACGCCACGAAAAGGTCAAATATATTGGAGCTTCTGGTCAAGAAAGTAAAGAAGCGCATAGCAATATTTCTGTTATTATGAATATTCCAGTATGAAGGGTTATCCCCACTCCATCTAGAAAACTTTAAGGGTTGGGCCAGTCCATGGCTCACTCGGGAGAGCGTGGTGCTGATAACACGAAGGCCATGGGTTCGGATCCCTATATAGGGATGGCTGGTTAGCTCACTTGAGAAAGCGTGGTGCTGACAACACCTACTCAAGGGTTAAGATCCCCTTACCAGTCATTTTTTAAAAAAATAAAAAAGAAAATGCTTAGGGTCAAGAGCAGCACCCTCCTAAGGGCCCAGGGAGAGGACTGGCAGGGCCTGGAGGGAAGGCCCCTACCTTTAAGTGCTCCATCTTCTCCTGCTGGCTCAGGAAGTCCCTGTTGGCACAGTCAGGAGCCCCTGGGGGCTGGTCAGAGGGGCACGTGAAGTCCAGGGTGACCTTCTCAGACAGCTTGCAGATGACCTGTTGCTTGGCCTCGTTCTTGTCCATGAGCAGCTGCACGTGCAGCTGCAGCTCCTGCACCTGCTGCTCCAACAGGCTGGCTGTGTGCACCAGGCTCTCCCGCTCCTGCTGCAGAGCTTCCACCTGCCTTCCCAGCTCTGCGATCTGCCGCACTTTGTGCCGCACCAGCTCCAGCCGGTCCTTGTCCTCAGCCGCTGCCAGGTATGCACTGGACGCCCTCTTCTCCTGCTGGGCAGCCTCCAGTGCCTTGTGCAGGATCTTCACCAGCTCCTGGAAAAGAGAAGTGTCTTGTGAAGTCGGGGAAGACCCATTAGGGTCCTCCAGTTCCCTAACAACCCTGAGAGGTGACTCACAGCACCCCCTGGGGCATCTCATCCCAACACCCATTTTCTAACCTTTTCTGTTCAAGAGAGTGTTAGCTAGACAAATGGTTCCCAGCTAAAAACTACATTTCTGAGCCAAGTCACAGCTATCTGTGGCCATGTGACTATTCTGCCTAAATGGGAATTGAGAAGTGATGTGGGCAGCTTTTGGGTCACTCGACACATACTCCACTGGTTCAGGTCCCCTTCTGCTATGGTTTGAATGTGTCCTCCAAAGTTCACATGTTGGAAACTGAATCCCCAGTGCAAGAGTTTTGAGAGGACGGACCTTTAAGAGATTAGATCTTAAATGCATTAACATCGTTATTGCAGGAGTGGATTAGTAGGAGTGGATTACTTATCTCTGGAGTGGGTTCCTGATAAAAGGATGAATTTGGTCTCCCTCCCTCTCCCCCCATGTGTCTCTTGCCCTTCTGCCTTTTGCCATGGGATGATGGATCACCAAGGCCCTTGCAGGATGCCAGTGCTGTGCTCTTGAACTTCCCAGCCTCCAGAACCACATGTCAAATTAATTTCTGTTCCTTATAGATTACCCAGTCTGTGGTATTCTGTTATTGCAGCACAAGATGGACTAAGGCTAGGAAATGGCAAGAACTAGAGCAGCCACCTTAGACCTACAAGCAGAGGTTACATGTTGAGGACGGCAGAGTTGCCCCACCCGCTCACAGCTGCTCCTCTACCTCTGTATTCTTCAATGTAAGAGGGAAGTAAACTTCTAACTTGTTTTAGGCCACAGTACTTTGAGGCTTCTTTGTTACAGCAGTTGAGCCCATACCCTGCCTTATACATGTCCATTTCAGGGATGGACCAACAGGCCCAGCAGAATAGAGTGGAATTCAATCCCAAATCATCCAGACTCCAAATTCTGTGCTGAGTTATAAAACCAGAGTTGGCAGCTCTGTGGCACATGGGCATGACTCTTTCCTCTCACCCCTGTGGCAGACATCACTAATTAATCTTGACACTCCTTCCTGCAAAGCCTAGTTAAGGCCTCAGAATCCTTCTCAATATAGCACCCAAACAGTCACTACCAATCAAGCTGAGGGAGTATTAGAGAGGAAATACATTGGCAACCTCCATGCAAAGCCACACACAGAAAGCGTCATTCAATCTACTGGTGCCTGGCATCTTCAGCCCACCAAATGATGCCTGCAAGGCTGGTGCAATGAAGCACCAGAGTGTTCAGAAACAAAGACCTCGATTTATTCCTCAGCAGGGGCAACTGATTCACATGGAAACTCAAGGTTTCCTTGGTCCCTGTACCTTTAAGCCTCCCCAGGACATAAATTCATTCAGGGCCAGGATCAGAATATCAGACAGAAGCTAGGCAGCCCAGCAGCCAGGCCTGTGTGGACCTCACACTTAGTAAATAGGGATTTTAGGCCACATTGCTGGGCTCAGTGCCATGTGAGCTCTGTGCTCAACGTGGTTTCCTAGAGACACATCAACTGTACCTACAACGAAGTATTTAAAGAATGGATCGGCTAGATAGGGTTATTTGTTAAGAACAATTCCATTTTGGAGGAGAACTGCCAAAAATCATGACTTTATTTGAGAAGCTAATGACAAAACCACATTAGCATGCATCTCCTGAAACCTCCTGAAACTACTGACCGTTTCTTCTCTGGTCCTTGCTTTTCCACCCACCCACCCATCTAGCCACCCATCCTTTATCAAGCATCCACTCAGTGCCAGGCCCCATGCCAGGTGATGAGGCCCAGAGAGGGAGAGAGCAGTCACAGTTCCCACCTCTGAGGACTGCAAAGGCTGGAGGGAGTGAAGGTGAACTACTGTAATGGAACTGATTTACTGCAAGAGAGGGGAGTGAAGGTGTTTGAGTGGACACAGAATGGGAGCGGGCAATGACTTCTACCTGGGGTGGAGATGTACATTGTAGAGAAAGGCAGAGCTGTCTAAACTTAGCCAAAAAGAATGAGGGATGGAGATGGTCAAGCAGCAGGTGGGAGATAAAGGTGGGGAGAGCATGCCAGACTTGGCTCCCCATGAGGGAAGCTCAAGATACAAGTGCAGACAAAGGCCTGGAGGAATGAAAGCAGAGCTGGAGCTGTGGAGTCCCTGGGTGTGGCAGGAAGGTGAGATGGGGACAGAAATTACAAACCAAACTGGAATGTCTAGCATGTCTGGCATGAAGAAGTCAGTTTCCCAGGGCTCCTGAGAACTGAATGAGATTAACATTCCTCTGGCTCTTGGGTGACCAAGCAGCCTATGCCATTTCTGGTTCAGCTGAGATGTGGAGATTACCTAGTGAAATAACCAACAGACACCACTGATCAGACTTGCCATAGGATCGGAATCAGGTAGGTATATTACCCCAAACTTTGGGAGAGTCTCCTCTAAAGCCCATTTCATTACATCCAGTTCTCTCCCCCACCCCACCCCACTTCTGGTTCTCAAGACCTAAGACCAAGACCCCAGCCCAGGAGGCTCTCCTCTCACCCCTAGAATCCCTGCACCTGAATGAGACAGGCTCGGGGGAAAAAGGAACCAGGGCAGAGGAATGGGACCCCAGTAGTACGTACAAGATGAGGAGTGGGAATGGACCAAGGATTTGGAAAACCTGGGGGCTGGAAAGGCCCTGGAGGACCTTCTGGTCCAGTCACCTTGCTGTCACACAGGGAGATGGAAACCTAAGAATGAAAGGTGAGGCCAAAGGGAGCCAGTGGATCCCCTCATGTAGGAAAACTGTGACTCGAAGAGAGGGCTCCCAACTCATAATCCAGGATCCTTTCACTTCTCCATGCTGTGTAGTTCATGGGTTTTGCAGTGAAATGCTTCTTTCAATTTCTTTAAAAAATGGAAATAACCCATGTTCATAACAGCATTATTCACAATATCCAAGAGGTAGAAACAACCCAAGTGTCCCCTGACCAATTAATGGATAAACAAAATGTGGTATGTACATATAATAGATTATTATTCAGCCTTAAAAAAGAAAATCTTGGGCCGGCCCGGTGGCGCACTGGAGAGTGCGCCGCTTGGGAGTGCGGCGGCACTCCCACCGAGGGTTCGGATCCCATGTGGAGACCGGTTCCCGCTCATTGGCTGAGCGCGGTGCGGGCGCAACACCGAGGGTTGCGATCCCGTTGCCGGTCAGTAAAAAAGACAAAAAGGAAAAAAAAAAAAAAAAGAAAGAAAATCTTGTCACATGCTACGACATGGATGAACCTTGAGGATATTATGCTAAGGGACCTAAGCCAGTCACAAATAGAGATCTACTATACGACAGTGTGAATATATTTAACACTCCTGAATTTACATCAAAAAACAGTTAAAATGGTAAATTTTATATGCATTTTTTACCACAATTAAAAATAAAATTTAAAGGGGTGCCAAAATAATGCACTAACCAAAAAATTTTTTAATTCAACATTTAAAAAAAATCAAATTAATGCGAAAAATCCATGATGAACAACTTAAAAAAATAGCTATATTGTTTTTCCTGATCATAAAAAATTCATGCTTTTTATAAAAATTTTTGGACTACATGAAGAAGTATAAGACCACCACTTAGAACCAACATTTACTTTTCATATATATTCTTAGAGACTTCTTAATGCATGTAAAACAGATTGACACTAATTCTGTTAGCACAGTCTTTTTTTTTTTTTTTTTTTTCTTTTTGTGACTGGTAAGGGAATCCCAACCCTTGGCTTGGTGTCGCCCGCACCACGCTCAGCCAGTGAGCGCACCGGCCATTCCTATATAGGATCGAACCCGCGGTGGGAGCAGTGCCGCACTCTCCCGAGTGCGCCATGGGACTGCCCTAAGCAGCCTTTTTTGATGGCTGCCCTAGGCTCCAGGAAGACTCTGGGAGGACAGGACAGGGTCACTAGGATCATACTGGAGAATCTGAAACAAAATATATGTGTCCTGTGTCCCTCCCTCAGCTTCTACCCTCCTGTGAACATCTTGTACTCTCCCGAGTGCACCACGGGGCCGGCCCTGTTAGCACAGTCTTAAAAAATTCTCACCTTTAAAAAAGATAATATGTTGTTGACATATTTGTTAGGACTTTGATGATGCATGGGACATTAGCAGAAGCACAATGAGAGCAGGATCAGAGATTGGTGGAAAAGTAGTGAAAGGTGCGTGGTTTTTTTAATGCAATCACTGTCTGGCCAGGTGAACATATAAATCGCATGCCAGGCTTACACTGATAATATGAGAGGTTGGCAACATCTATGCACATACACACACCATGTAGAATACTAAAAACAAAAAGGGAAGTTTGCAATACATCAAGTTTTTGAGGCTGGTTTTGTCCTTGTGTATGGCCTCTCTCCATGTTGGTGAATATCTAGCAAAACCATTGTTTGCAGCAGTTCAAGGTACTTGCACCACAGTTCCCTTAATCCGAATCCCCTAAGG
Source organism: Galeopterus variegatus (assembly GCF_000696425.1). Taxonomy (NCBI): domain Eukaryota; kingdom Metazoa; phylum Chordata; class Mammalia; order Dermoptera; family Cynocephalidae; genus Galeopterus; species Galeopterus variegatus. The sequence continues at coordinate 69,324 of NW_007727262.1, forward strand.
ATGGACATCTAGGTTGTTTCCATTTTCCACAATTATAAGCAATGCCTTAGGATCAATTCTTAGAAAAGCTGATCAGATGATACTTTTAATACTTTTCAATAGCATCCTTGTTTGGTCCATCTCAGATTTTGATAAGTGGTCATAAGTTGTCATTTTATTTAAAGTTTTTAAAGGCAATAAATCAACTTAAAAAAAATCCTTTATTTTCTTAAAGTGTTGACACTTTCATCACTAACTAAAATCAAGGAAGGTGGGCCCAATAGGGGTCAAGAGAAGGAGCACCAGCTTTGGAATCATGCAGGCCTTGGTTCCCATTCCAGATGCATGAGTGTGTACCTAATGAGGATGACCTCAGGCTGGTCTCTCACTGAACTTCGGTTTCTCATAATTAAAATGTAGTTAAAGATCCCTACTCTATGCAGAGTTGCTGCGAGGATGAGAGAGAAAGCGTGCCAAGTGTCCCTTTCCAAGGTGAATAGCCAAGGTCCCTCCTGACTCTCCCTCCATGATGTCAGGGCCCAGGGCTGGGGGACATCAGCTATGAATTCTCTGGCTGGTGTTCTAGGGAAGTAAGAAGCCGCGCGTTATCCGCACCACGTTTCCTAAACCAATTACACAACTCTACCAAGTAATCCTGATTGAGCTAATGTGGCCCTAGAGGGCCCCAGGCAGGGCCCTGGAGGGGTTCATCATTCCCAGCAGCAAACAGATGGCCAACATTACCACAGACAATAGCCTTCCATCTGCCAGAACAGACAGTCTTCAGACCAGGTGCAGTGCTGTCAACTCTCAGGGCTGGAGTCACTCAACCAATCAGCCATCTGGTGCTATCTCCTGGAGTCCAAACCTCTCATGGGGCCAGCATTGAGGGTGCTGGGATAGATAATGGCTTAATGGGTATCAGAATCATCCTGGGGTTTAATATTACATCAGAGAGATACAGGGAGTGCATTCAATTTTTTCCAAAGAGCAGTTCTAGTGCTATGTACGATACTAGGCCTTATCGTGAGATTATAGAGGAGAGGAGGCAGCCAGGGATCTAGAGCTGGAGGAGACTAGGGCCCCCGTTTCTAGCTGTGTGGCCTCAGGCAAGTCACCCACCTTCTCTGAGTCCCTTGAGCATGGCATGGTGAAAAGGTCAGAGATTCCAGAGGCAGACAGACCAGAGTCTAAACCCTAGCCCTGCCCCTGGGAGACCTCGGGCTTATGGAAGCTCTCAGAACCTCAGTTTCCTTTTCAGAAAAATGGCGATGATAACTGCTGTAAGGACTAGAGATTATGCACAGAAAGACCCAGCATAGGGCTGGGGCCTCACTTAATACCAGCAGTTATTTGTGCTCTTATCTTCTCTTCCCCACTGGATGGTGAAGTCTCTGAGGGCAGGAACTTAGTCATAACGTGCCCTCCAGAGTTTGAGATACAGATTCCTAAAGGGTCACTAAAGCAACTGGCAATGGCCACCTGGCTATCTGAGCCCAGACAAGACCTCTAATTCCCATGTCCTTCTGAAGCTTGAGGTAGAAAGATAGTGCCTTCTTACTAAAGAGACACAGGAAGGCATCTTGTAGATGTGGCCCCTGGAAAGTCCAGGGTGCCATTTTCCCAGCTGATGAATGAGACTCTGAGGGTCTCAGATGGAGAGTTACTCTCCAACCAGCATATCTAAGTGTCTGGGGCACCAATAGGCTCCCAAATGTTGTGCCAGCTTCTCTGTCCCCTCTCTGGGTCAAAAGTCAGTCTCCTTTTCTCCTTCTCCCCTTCGGCTTTGGTATCTGGACTACAGGTGAAACCCCTGACTTGGTGGGGCTGGGGTTCCCCCCTCCCTAATGTGGAATGAAAACCTGAGCTCTTCCTATCTCTGCTATAGCCCCATGAGCACATTTCCTGGAGGTCCTAATGGGCTCACTTCCCCATCTTCTCAGAGGCCCTTGGGGGATGCCTTACTCCTTGCAAGGCAGGAAGGAATCAACAGCGAGGGCCAGGAATGCTGCAGTAAGAGCCAAAATAACCAAAGCCTGCATCTGTTGGGCAGCTGCTGGGTGCCAGGAACTAGGCTTTATGAAGAGGCACAGAAGAGGAAGCTGAGGCTTAGAGAGGTTAAGAAACTTGCTCAGGGTTAGAATTTGGGCCTGTGCATTCTCCTGTAAAGGCCTGTGCTCTGAGTCACCCTCCAGGCTGAAGGGCATTGTGAGATGGGTGGGATAGCAGGGAAATCCACTCACAAGTCAAAGCCTAAGCCACAAGACTCTTTTCCTCATGACCATCTCTCCCAGGAAATGAAGTTAGGGTTTACTTGAAAGTTACCCAATAAAAAAATCCAGATTCCTTCATGCTTGAACAACTTCCTGCTGACATTTTCACTCTAAATGTATGAGAGTTGTCAACAGCCCGGGCAACCCTTATTAATCTCCAGAGTCTTGCATTCATTTATTGAAGAATGGTGAGGCCTCCAGAGGTGCACAGAAATCAGGGGCAAATCGAAATGAAATCTAGGTCTCCCAGGACCTTTCTACTTTATCTGATAATTTGTAATGCCTCAGAGAAAAGCTGAGTCAGGGGAGGCTGCCCATATATTCCAGAAAGAAGGGAAGATGTGATAAAATGACAGGCGGTGTTTACATTCAGGATTTCTTTTCCTTCCCAGGTTTGGGTTTGGGTCTTAAGCTGTACTAGTCCAGGGATCAGGCAGCTGCTACAGCTCAGTTTAATGCTCTCTTAGCTCTCAGGAGCGTCCAGCAGCCTCACAACAGAAACACTAAGATGATGGGAAGAAGAGATAGCTGGGCCACTAAATGGCAGCAGAGGGACTTCAACATAGGGTGTTGATTTGCTTAATGCCTGTCTTTGCCATGACATGTAAGCCCTGTAAGGACAGGGCCTGTATCTTTTGCTCACTGTTCTTTTCCCAGCATCTAGAACACTGTATGCAAATAAAAGAGGCCTTCAATAACATGGCAGACAGACCAGAATCTAAACCCTAGCTCAGCCCCTGTAAGACCCAGGGCATGAAGCTCTCAGAACCTGTTTCGTCCTCTGGAAAAGGGGGATAACTGTTGTAAGGACTAGAGATAATGCACAGAAAGTCCCAGAACAGTGTCAGGGCCACACTTAATACCAGCAGTTATGTGCTGCTGAATAAACAAACGAGCTGAAAAGGTATGAATGAAGGAGCACCCTCCTTTGAGAACTCTAATCACCTGATGCTTTGTTAAATGTAACCCTTGACCTGCTGGGAATGAAGCCTCTGCCCATTCCCCTAAGATCTGCTGACAGTTGTCAGGAAAGGCAGAGGAGGGGCAAAACTAGCTAAGGAGAGTATTTTTCTGGATTTTTTTCCCTCCAAAAACAGAGCAGAAAGGAAACAAAGAAATGTACAAGGGGGAGAATATTCAGAAGTAAATAAGAGTACACACCCCCGATCTCCCCAGCCTAAGTCCTCTGGAACTAGGGCCTAGAAACAAGGCACAAAGCAACTCTGGGCAGCAAAAGCTCTAACACAAAAGCTTAGGCCTTCTTCTCCAAGGAAAAAGAGCCTGGGCCCTCAGTGAAGCCCACTACTCCGCAGCAGGCCCCACCAGGTCCCACCCTTGGGATTTATGGTAACAACTGTGCTAACTTACTTTTTTTTGGCGTCTGGCCAGTACAGGGATAGGAATGCTTTTATCTTGCTAACGGGAAGGTTCCTGCCCAGTGCTGTAAGCCCCTGACATCACTGCCATATGACCCCTGCTCCTTTAAGAGGTAGCCCCTGGATTCTAACACAATTGACTCCTTGCGTTGTAGGATTTTTGAATGATTTTAATGTCTCTGTGTGTGTGAGATCGGTTTTCTTCAATGACCATGTAGCTCTTTTTGTTATCTCCTGTAATTAACTTCTTGCTATATTAAGCCTAAATATTCCTCCCTGTCACCGTGCTGTGCTGGACCTGGCTCAGCCCTGAGGCCACACAGACTCTGCCTGCTTTTTTTGTTTTGAGTCTTGTGATAGTCCTGCACATACCTGCACCCAGTTATCAGGTGCCAGGTCAAACATTCTCCAGTTCCTTCAGTGGCCCCTCCCAAACCCTGTGGCCAGATCACCCTTTCCCCTTCCCCTGACAGGAGTGGGGTCGGACCATGCATGGCCCTCTAGGCGGGGTCCATGAGACAATTATTAAAGTAGGTCTCCACTGATAACCTGCCCTTGGTGACCTTCTGTCATCTAGTTTGAGTGACAGTATGTTCCTAAGTAATCAACAGCGCATTTCCAACCTTTTGCAGCTTGACCTTTAAAGACCGCAGACTGGCCAGTGCCCAGTGGACTAACACATCACATCTAACTTGTCCAGAAGGCTCCAGATCCAGAGCTTCCACTGGAGCCTGGGGCCTCAGCTCACCTTCTGAGACTGTAACTCCCTGGTGAGCATCAGAACCTGTTGCTCCAAGGCCACCACTTTCTCCTGGGCAGTTCGGTTCCACGTGAGCCCTTCGGAAAAGAGCGGGAAGGTGTTGTTCTGACGTTTGGCTTTCTGAATGAGATTGACTGTCAGAGAGGACCTGGGTGCAGGCTTTGGAGAATCTGCTGGCTCTCTCCCTGCTCAAGAGGAGAAAGGCAGAGGTTATGATTGATGATAACATCAGTACTTCTCAGCCTTGAGCTTGCTACAGAAGCACCTAAAAGGCTTATTAAAATGCAGATTGTAGGGCCCTACTTTCAGAGTTTTTGACTTAATAGGTTTGGGACAAGGCTTGAGAACTTGCCTTTCCAAAAAGTTCCAAGGTGATGGTGACACAGCTTGTCCAGGGATCATACTTTGAGAACCACTGGACTACAGAAACATTATTTACAGTGTGCTGGCCGAGTCATTTTGCCCATCCCCTAAGTTGTGCCTGTCTCCTCCCCTCCACTCCCAACCTGCATGGGTCCATCTCATATCATTCTGCTGGTATCTGCCAGGTGCCTTTCTCCTCAGGCACGAGCCCTGGCAGGATGACTTGTTTCTTATTTCAGGATCCCACCTCTACCTGCTGGGAGATTTTCGAAGCACACAGATCTGTCTGTTGATAGCAGCATGGACTGAGTATCTGTACTCTGCACTCTTGCCCCAGGGTAGCTCAGACTCTTATTTGATTCTTATTACCAGCCAAATGAGGAGACATATTTCCCATAGTTGATTTCCTCAAGGCTGCATAGTCCTTTAATTTCTTCTAGAGCAGGGGTCAGAAACCTATGGTTCACAGGCCAAATCTGGCCGCCAGCCTGCTTTCGTACATACGGTTTTATTAGAACATAGCCATGCCCATTTGTTTAAGTATTGTCTATGGCTGCTTTCACTCCTCAAAGGCAGAATTCAGTACATTTGGCTCTCCTCCATATTTGTGGATTCTGCATCTATAGAGGAGGAGCCCAGACTACCTGCCTCAACTGTTTTTTTTTTTTTTTTTTTTTTTTTCAATTGTGGTTTTTTTTTTTTTAATTGGGTGTTTTTTTTTTTTTAATTGGGTGTTTTTTTTTTTTTAATTGGGTGTTTTTTTTTTTTAAAAGATGACCAGTAAGGGGATCGGAACCCATGGCCTTGGTGTTATCAGCACCACACTCTCCTAAGTGAGCAACGGGCCAGCCCCCCAGTTGTGTTTTATCTGCTTTGTATATTAGATTTTTTTTCTAAGGGACAAGGTTTCATGGCAATAAAGATGTAGTTTAAAGTTGAACTTTCAGAAGGAGAGAAAAGATCTGTAGTTACTAGAGGTGGGAAAGGGGGAGTGAGGGGGGTTAGGGAGAAATCGGGTAAGAGACACCAAGAATAATTACAATTTGTAACGATGAACATGCTAATAATATTGATTTGATCATCACATATTGAACAGAAATAATAATAGTCAACTCTGTACTGCATAAATACGTGTAATCAATTATGTTTCAATTCAATAAATAAATAAATAAAGATGTAGTTTGAAAAATCACTGACTTAGAAAATGAGGCTTCAGGTAGCAGTATGGGCCCAGACTGCTCTGCCTGAATCCTGGTTCTGTCACTCACTGTGTGGCCACAAGCAAGTCACTGTACTTTTCCAGGGCCTCAGTTTCCTCATTTATCAAATGAGGATAACAACAGTATCTAAATCTCTACTTGCTGTGAGAATTAGACAGGTTAATGTAGGTAAAGTGCTTAGCTTATGTGGATTAAACTTGAAAAGATTCTGTAAGTGACAGAAGCCAGTCACAAAGGACCACACATTATAGATTCCACTCATAGGAAATGTTACAATAGGCACATCCATAGACACAGAAAGTAGATTAGTGGTCGCCTAGGGTTGTGGGGAGGTAGAGTTTGGGAGGTGATGAGTAAGGGGTATAGGTTTCTTTTTGGGGTAATAAAAATGTTCTAAAATTAATTATAGGGATGGTTGCATACCTCTGTGGATATTCTGAAAGTCAATGAATTGCACACTTTAAATGGGTAAACTGTATGGTATATGAATTATATCTTAATAGATGATACAAAAAAAAAAAAAAAAGTGCTCAGTGCAGCCCTGACACAAAGTAACTGCAATATAAGTGCTAGTTTTATTATTATTATAATTACTGATTCGATACAATACTGACCTCCTTTTGGACTGTGCATTGTGATCTCCGGGGGCCTCATCAGTCACTGACTGCTTGAAAGGGGCGCTTTTTCCAGAGTCACTTCTACACAGCCCAGGGGTCCTCTCAGCCATAAGACAACCCCACAGTGCTGCCTTAGCCAGTTTTATCCCGTTTCTAGGTTAAAATATGTTCCAAGGGCACCAATGCCAACTCCAAAGAATCCAAGCCCCCAGATGGTGTGGGTCACTCACTTTGTAAAAGAAATATTAAAATGCTATGTTGATCTAAAGGTCACTTGCTCCACATCTTTGGGCAGATCTGATTTTAATCACTCCAGAAAGGTATTTTTATACCCTCTCCCTATGAATAAATAAGTAAACAAATAAAATTAAGAAAGAAGGAAAGAAAGAAAAAAAGAGAGTGGTATTTTCCTTTATTACTTCAAGAATCATTGCTAAGGGCCGAGCCCGTGGCCCACTCGGGAGAGTGCAGCGCTGGGAGCACAGCAGCGCTCCCACCGCAGGTTCGGATCCTATATAGGGATGACCGGTGCACTCACTGGCTGAGCACGGTGCGGATGACGCTAAGCCAAGGGTTGCGATCCCATTACTGGTCACACACACACCAAAAAAAAAAATAAATAAAAGAGAATCACTGCTAAGAGTTTCAACTTGGGAAGGTAAAAAATTTCTGGAGATAGATGGTTATGATAGTTGCACAACAGTGTGAATCATGTCCCTAAATTTGTACACCTAAAAGTGGTAAAATGGTAACTTTTGTTTCATACATTTTACCACAATTAAAAAAAAAAAGTCATTGCTCCTAGACCTCTAGAAACCCAGAAATAGTGACCTAGAGAATTTCATCTTTGACACACTGCTGTGGACTAAATGTTTGTGTCCCCTCCTCCCCCTGAATTTATATGTTGAATCCCTAATCCACAATGATATTAGGAGGTGGGGGTTTGGGGACTGATTAGATTTAGATAAGGTTATGAGGAACCCCATGATGAAATTAGTGCCCTTAGAAGAAAAGGAAGAGACCACGGCTCTCTCTTTCAGCCATACAAGCACACAGTGAGAAGGTGGCCATCTGCAAGCCAGGAAGATAGCCCTCACCAGACACGGAATCTGCTGGCACCTCACAATCTTGGACTTCCCAGTCTCCACACAACTGTGAGAAATAAGTGAGTGTTGTTTAAGCCACACAGTCTATGGTATTTTGTTATAGCAGTCCAAGCAAACAAAGACACACACAAACAGATAGGGAGGAGAGAAGGTACTCATTTTGGTCTCTGTAGGCAGCTCAGACTGGGACAGAGGTTCACCTGAGGCACTGGGGTCAGGGGCCAAGGGCTGCTCCTCCCTCTGCAGCTCCCTGCTTTGTGGACCATCTTCTCCTGGAGGTCCATGGCTTGTTCCTTGGGCCTGCTTGTTGCCACGCATGTTGTGCACTGTGTTTCTGAAAGGAGAACAGAGGAGTATGAAGCCAACAGTCCCACTGTCCTGTCCCTCTGCTCTTCCCACTGTGACTGCTGGAGCTCAGGCCTCATCCCCGATTCTCAAGTCATCCCGACTGGTCTCCCAGCTTCCAGGTACCCCGCACGACGCATCTCCACGCACGCCACTCCCGACACCCCTCACCCTTCTCTTTGCACTTATCATCTGCCACACACTGTATTACTTATAAGTAATATAAGTTTGACTCTGGTGCCTCCCAACCCTGCTGCTGGAATAAAGCTCCACATGGGCAGGGATACGTGTGTGTTTTGTTCACTGATGTATCTAGAATGCCTAGAACAGTGCCTGAAATATAGAAGGCACTTACTACATATGTATTGAATGAATGTTGAATGGACTTGCTGAATCAACTTTCCCAAAACCTTCACTGGTCTTAGAACTACCTTGCTCAAAAACTATCAGTGGCTCCCTACTTCTGCTAAGTTGCAAACATCTCCTGGTGTCCTCCCCTCCTTGCTCTCTTTCCTTCCTCAGATCTATCCTCTCTGCATCCTTCACTGATCATCTCACAGCCTCCAAGGAGCTTACTGCATCCCACGTCTGGGCCACCCCATAGCCAAGTATTTGTCTAGGCTGAAGCCTCATGGTGTCAATACTTTAAGAACTGGGCACTCACCTACCTGCATGCTTGTTGGTGCCTAGCACTGGGTTGTGTGTGCCCAGAATCCAGGCTCATGTATTGTACATGAAGGAACTAGGTAGCATCAAAGGCTGGCCTAAGACCACAGATCACAGAGAAGTTCATAATGACCTATATGAAAAGATAGTTCAATTGCATTTATTTTCCCTTGCAAAAAGATAAAAGTAGACATATTCTGAAATTAATAACAGGGAAGAGAACGTGATTAAAGGAGTTCTAATGAACTCAGTATGTCTCAAACTGCAGGTTATGACCAATTAGCGGACTGCAGAATCAGTTTAGTGTTATGACCAGCATCTAAAAAATGAAATAAAAAGGCTGGCCAGTTAGCTCTGTTGGTTAGAGCAATAATAAGCTTGGTGTTATAACACCAAGGTCAAGGGTTCAGATCCAAAAAAGGCCAAGCCACCAAAAATAAAATAAAATAAAAGAGAGAGAGAAATAAAAAATATCAGAGGTCATCCCACTTAGAAAGGGTTAATATTTTGTGCATTACATACATTTGTACTGAGCTATAACAAAAAATGTATTTCTCCCTGTGGTCATGGTCAACAGCTTGAAAAATACTGCACTGGGGGGCATATACTTAAAGGGCCGAAACAGTGTAGTCAAAAAAGAGGATGTGGAAGTCCACAGACCTGTGAGGGAGACCTAGCTGTGTTATAAAATCTCTATGTGTGGGGCCGGCCCAGTGGCGCACTGCTACAGTGCGCTGCTTGGGAGCGCGGCGGCGCTCCCGCCGAGGGTTCGGATCCTACATACAGACCAGTTCCCGCTCACTGGCTGAGCGAGGTGCGGGAGCAACACTGAGGGTTGCGATCCCGTTGCCGGTCCCGGTCCGGTAAGGGCGCGACACTGAGGGTTGCAATCCATTGCCGGACACGAAAAAAGAGACAAAAAGGAAAAAAAAAAAATAAAATAAAATAAAATCTCTATGTGTAATGTATCCTTCTAGCAATACAGTGGACAAACTACTCTGAAAAGTACTCATTCCACAAATACCTAGATACTGAATAATACAAAACATATTTGTAAAATACCTAGCTCTAGTTCCAGGAAAGAAGGGAAATCTCCAGGGACTAAACATGAAAAAGGACATGAAACTCAAGTGGGATGTAAAGAGGAAGATGAATGTATAGATTAGATGAGTGGTCAGCAAATATTCACTTCCTCCCCTATACCTCCATGGAAGCAGAGTACTTCCACCTCTTCCTCTTGACTTTGGGTGCGGCCATGTGACTTGCCTTGGCCACCTGTATGCTAGCAGTTATAGTGTAAACATAGGCTTAACATGTGCTTGCACGTAGGGCTTGCCTTCTATACTCCTGCTTTTCATCATGGGAACACGCCTTAGGCAGTTGCTAGGAAATTACTAGGAAACCTCAATCTTAGATATTAAATTAAAATGGTCCCAGGTTGGTCACATCCCTAGGTTAATATAAATTCTCTATACTGGGAATTATCCTCAACCCATGCTCCTCAGGAATCCCATAAGTTCAACCAAAGATGAACACACAACATAATATCACTAAACACACAAGGATACAAGACACCATGAATAGAAGGCAAAACAGCAGTAGATGGTATAATTAGAACTTCAAATATTAGAATTACTAGATTATAAGGACTTCAAATATTGAAATTTGTAAGTAGTGATTATAAAATAATTATATTAAATGAATAAATAAAACATGGAATCACAGAACAAGGACTACAAAATTAACTGGGCACATTTGAAAAAGAATCAAATAGAATTTACAGAATGTGAAATATAACCATAATATATAAATATATTTTTTATATAAATATAAAATGATTGATTAAACAGCACATTAGACACAAATAATGGGAAAAATCCGTGAACTGAAAGATCTAAATAAATTATTCAGCATTCAGCAAAGAGAAAACAAAAGAGTCAGAGATAAGTATGACAGAGACATTAAAAGACATGGAGAGAAGAATGAAATAGTCTAACTGTCCAATGCTTCTCAAACTTTAATGTGCTTAAGAATCACCAGGAGATCATGTTAAAAAAGACATTCTTGGTCCCACCCACTGTTAACTCAGTAGGTCTGGGGTAAGAATTTATATTTGTAATAAGCTCCCAGGTAATACTGATGTTACTGGTTCTTAGACCATATTATGAGTGCCACTGGCATATATATTTATACATATCTCGTCAGAGCTTCCAAAGGAGAGAACAGAGAAGTTGGAGAGAACCAATAAACAAAGAAACAATGGCAGATAATTATCCAGAATTAATGAGAGGAATCTTCAGATTCAGGAAGCACACTAATCCCAAGCAGGATAAATTGAGAAAAATCCACATCAAGGACAAAGAGAACTCAATTCTTAAATTAATTAGACAGGTGACTACAGAGGAATGACAATTAGACCATCAGCCAGCTTCACGACAGCAACAATGGAAGCCACAATACACCAGAATAATGTAGTCAGTGCGCTGAGAATTTGATTCCCGTGAAACTTTTAAGACTGAGAGTGAAATAAAGACGTTTTTAGACAAAGAAAAACTGAATTTACCACCAATAATTCCTCACTAAAAGAACTTCTAGAGAATGTTCTTGAGGAATAAGGAAAATAATCCGAAAAGGAAAGTATGCATGCAAGAAGGAATTATGAGGATGACTTAGAAGGATATGAAGTATTAAAAAAACCCAAAAAACAAAAAACCACCTCGAATGAATAATGTTTAATTAGGGGAGAAAAACAGAGAGAAGTAAAAGATTGAGCAGCAATAAAACACAAGACAGCGGGAAAATGACTAGATTTCAAGTGTTTTGATGACCTTATGTTGTTTAAGAGAATGGCTGAGATACCAACTTCAGACTTAAAGTTAAATATGCAGTGTAAAACTTCTGAAGTAACTGTTGAATGAACAGAAATAGAACATAAGACTCTAGGGCTGGCCCGGTGGCGCACTGCTACAGTGCGCCGCTTGCGAGCGCGGCGGCGCTCCCGCCGAGGGTTCGGATCCCACATGCAGACCGGCCGCTCACTGGCTGAGCGCAGTGCGGGGGCAACACCGAGGGTTGCGATCCCGTTGCCGGTCACGAAAAAAGACAAAAAGGAAAAAAAAAAAAAAAAAAGACTCCCAAAACAGTGGAGGCAAAAAACTGTACAACTTAACTGAAATCTTTTGAGTGTTTATTTGTTGAACATGCAAGACCTTCGTTATTAAAAGATGCTCTACCCTTACTGAGAAATAAAGGCTGTTTCATTCCACAAATTAAATGAGATAATTCACACAAAGTGCAGAACATGGTGTCATGCATATACAGTTATAGCTCAAGATTTGTTTACTGTTCTCCTGCCCCTCCCCAACAGGACCTAATAGTTCTACTCAAACTAAGTTAAACACACACACACACACACACACACACACACAAGGGTACTTCAAAAAGTTCATGGAAAGATTCATATTATAGTTTAATTTTATTTTTCCAAGAACTTTTTGAAGTACCCTCGTGCATCTGTGTGTGTATATATAAAAATAGCTTTATTGAAATATAATTCAAATACCATCAAATTCACCTATTTAAACTATATAATTCAGTGGATTTTAGTATATTCAGAGGGTTGTGTTGCTCTGAACATTTGCATAAAGTTTTTGCATAGACATGTTTTTATTTCTATGAGGCTATAACGAGTTGCAGAATTTCTGGGTCACATAGAAACTCTCTGTTTAACCCTTTTGAGAAACTGCAGTGTATGAGGGTTTCATTTCTCTGCATCCTCTCCAATACAGATGTCCTTGACTTACCATCGGGTTAGGTCAATTTAAAATATCATAAGTTGAAAACACATTTAATACACCTAACCTACCGAATATCATAGCTTAGCCTAGCCTACCTTAAATGTGCTCAGAACACTTACGTTAGCCTATAGGTGGGCAAAATCATCTGACGTAAAACCTAATTTATAATAAAGTGTTGAATATCTCATGTAATTTATTAAATACTATACTGAAAGTGAAAAACAGAAACGCTCACTGCCACTGCCCAGCAATGTGAGGGAGTATTGTACTGCATATTGCTAGCCTAGGAAAAGACCAAAATTCAAAATTCAAAGATCAGTTTCTACCGCATGCATATTGCTTTTGCACAATCATTAAGTTGAACCATCGTAAGTTTGGACAGGACCATCTACACTTGCTACCATCTGTCTCTTTGATCATGGCCTGGTAAGTGTGAAGTGGTATCTCATTGCGGTTTTGATTAGCATTTCCTTGACGACTAGTGATGTTGAGCACCTTTTCATTTTCTTAGGAGAAAGATCTTTTCAGATCCTTTGCCCATTTTTAAATTTTTTTTTTTAATTGAGCTGTTAAGAGTCTAGATATAAGTCCCTTATCAGATACATGATTTGCAAATATTTTCTCCCATTCTATGGGTTGTCTTTTCACTTTCTTGATAGTATCCTTTACAGCACAAAAGATCTGAACTTTGACAAAGTCCAATTTATTTTTTTCTTTGATTGCTTATGCTTTTGGTGTCATATCTCAGAAATCATTGCTTAATCTAGGCAACTATTTGCCTTCTAAGAGTTTTACAGCTTTAGATCTTACAATTAGGGCTTCTCTCCAATTCGAATTAATTTTTGTGTATAGTATTAGGAAGGGGTCCAACTTCATTCTCTTGCATGTGAATAGCCAATTGTCCCAGGACTATTTGTTGAAAAGACTATTCTTTCCTCCATTGAATAGTCTTGGCACCCTTATTGAAAATCAGTTGACCATAGATATTTTGACTTATTTCTAGACTCCCAACTCTATTCCATTGATCTATATGTCTATTCTGATAGTAGTACCACAGTATCTTGATTAATATAGCTTAGCAGTAAGTTTTGATACTGGAAAGAGTAAGTCTTCATACTTTTTTTTTTTTCTTTTTCAAGATTGTTTTGGGTCTTCTGGGTCTCTTGAATTTTCAGAATCTTGAATTTTAGGATCGACTTGTCAATACCTGCAAAGAAGCCAGTCAAAACTTTCATGGGGATTGTATTGAATTGGTATGTCAATTTGGGAAGTATTGTCATATTAACAATATTAAGTCATCTGACCCACGACCATGGGATATCTTCCCACTTATTTAGGTCTTCTTTAATTTTTTTCAACATTTTGTAGTTTTCAGAGTACAGTATATATTTTGCACTACTTCTGTAAAATTTATTCCTAAATATTTAATTCTTTTTTGTGATATTGTACATTATTGTTTTCTTACTTTCATTTTTGAGTTGTTCTTTACAAATCTATAGTAATACAATTGATATTTCTACACTGATCTTGTATCCAGCAATCTTGCTGAACTAATTTCTTAGTTCTAATAGTTTTTCCTCAGGATTTTCTATATATAAGATCATGTCAACTGCAAATAGAGTTTTACTTTTTCCTTCCCAATCTGAATGCCTTAATTTCATTTTCTTACCTAATTGGCCTGGCTAGAATCTCCAGAACAATGTTGAATAAAAGGAGCCAGTGTGGACACCTTGTCTTATTCCTGATCTTCAGCGGAAAACATTCAGTCTTTTATCATTAACTATGTTAGCTTTGGGTTTTTCATAGATGTTCTTTATCAGGTTGGGGAAGTTCCCTTCCAGTCCGTTTGTTGAATGTTTTTATCATGAAGGGGTGTTGAATATTGTCAAATGCTTTTTTAGAATCTATTGAAATAATCACGTGGCTTTTCTCATTTATCCTATTAATATGGCATATTACATAAATTGATTTTCAGACATGAAACCAACCATGCATTTCTGAGATAAATCCCATTTTGTCATGGTGTATAATCTTTTTTATATGCTGCTGGATTCAGTTTGTCGAGGATTTTTTCACCTCTATTCATAAGGGGTACTGGTCTGTAGTTTTCTTGTAAAGTCTTTGTTTGGTTTTGGTATCGGGATAATACTGGCCTTATAGAATGAGATGAAATGTGTTCCCTCCTCTTCTATTTTCTGGAACAATTTGTGAAGAATTGGTATTATTTCTTCTTTAAATATTTGGGAGAATTTGCCAATGAAGTCATCTGGTCCTTAATTTTCTCCTTATGGGTAGTTTTCTATTTACTAATTCAATCTTTATTATTTACTATGTCTAGTCAGATTGCCTATTTCTTATTGAGGAATCTGTCCATTTCATCTAAATTATTAAATTTATTGGCATATAGTTGTTCATAGTATTCCCTTATAATCTTTTATTTCTGTAAGATTGGTATTAATGCCCCCTCTTTTGTTTCTGACTTTAGTAATTTGAGTCTTCTCTCTTTTCTTCATCTATCTAGCTAAAGGTTTGTCAATTTTGTTGACCTTTCAAAGAACCACCATTTGATGTGACACTTAGCTTTAAAACAAAATCCAGTTTTGGGGTATAGTTGGGTCCAGAATAAGAAAAGAATGATATTGTACTTTCGTGGATATTATAGCTGACTGATGGAGGAAAATTCATCAGATAAACTAAGAACTGAGAAGAAATTAGAACTCAGTACTCCCAGTATCCTACCTTGAAATTTGGTCTTTAACTCCTTTTGTTCCATCAGAATCTATTTTTAAGAAGCCCTGACTCCTTGGGCTAGTTGCTTCCCCTTCCTGGTTCTTACTTTCTCATCTAAATATAAAAGGGTGGTGGTCACACTGAAAAGGAAAATAATGACCATGATAGAAGCTTCTGTTAACTGAACACCATTTTGTGCTGGGTCCTGTGCTGAAAGCCCTGTAACGTGGATTTCACAAATCATAAGCCACATGAGTTAGAGAGAGACCCAGGGGCACACCCCTATAGCCAGAGGCAATGGCTGGGTGGGGTGACTGTCACTGCTGCCCACACTTCCCCTTGCTCAGGAATTTCAACCTCCCCAACATGTTCTGGGCCTCATAAGCAGTCATCCCTGGGGTGTGGAAGGGCATAGAAACTCCAACTTCAGGGCAACAAAGGGTCTTCTGAGCCCTAGCACACATCTGTGGGGAAGGGGAGCTCACTACTTTCTGGCATAGTCCGGGTGGCCACCACCAAGCTAAACCATCTGTTTCTTAAATGTATCCACTTTGCTTGGAGCAGTTTACATTTTCTGTGTAGGTTTAGCTCTAGTTCTGAAAGGCCTGGCTAGCATGGGGCTGGTGGTCATAAAAACTTGTTCTGGAATGATAACCTTGGGCAAACCAGTTATCCTCCCTGAGCCTCAGTTACCTCATCTGCAATGGGGGTAATGAACATATCCATAACAAATAATGGCTGAGCCCTTACCATGGGCCAAGTTCTAAGTTAAACACTTAATGCATCTACCCATTGAATCCTTACAACAGTCCAATGATGTAAGTACTATTATAACCCTCACTGGACAGAGAGGAGAACTGAGATTCAGAGAGGATAAGTAACCAGAGCCACAGAGTTAGGAAGTGGTGGGGCTGAGCATCAGACTTAGATGTCTCTTAGTTCTTTGAGAACTAAACCATGTTATGACATCACTTCACAAGTTTGTCCAGACAACTCAAAAAGAGTGTAAATGGGGCCGACCCCGTGGCGCACTTGGGAGAGTGCGGCGCTGGGAGCACAGTGGCGCTCCCGCCATGGCTTCGGATCCTATATAGGGATGGCTGGTGCGCTCACTGGCTGAGCGCGGTGCGGACGCGGACGACACCATGCCAAGGGTTGCGATCCCCTTACCAGTCACAAAAAAAAAAAAAAAAAAAAAGAGTGTAAATGACCTAGCATAGTACTCAGAAGCTCCCCCGTCCCTTCCCTTGATTATAACCTAGGCTCATGGCAGCCCCAGCAGCAAGCTCCAAGACCAACCAAGGCAAAGAAGTACAGGACATAAATGCAGCTGTAATCTCATAAAGTTGCCTGGGCCTCTCAGCAGCTGAGGGCACTTTCCTTGCAATGGTGCCTAGCATTTTCTGTTGGTTATTACAAGTGACAGGAGGGAAGTGACTGACTAAGCCTCTGAAACTTCCTTCCTTTCTTGGTCTCTGCATTTTCTCTGTTCCACTTCTGCTGCTGTGGCTTCCATCAGTTATGAACTCAGCGTCACCTTGGAGAGACAATCCTGGTGCATGCTGACTGAATGGCTGGACTTCTCAGGCTTCCTCTCTCCCCCAGCAGGCTCCCAGTGCACCCACTTACCCTCGGCTCCTTTGGAGGAACAGTCCCCTGCAGTGTGCACTTCTTGCCCATTCATCCTGGAAGGCTCAACCTTGCCCTATACCTCCAAGCCTTTCTCTCTAGCTCAGATCTCTCCCCTGGGCTCCAGGACCCTCTATCCAAATGCATATGGGGTAGCTCTACCTCTAGCAAGCAGGCTCCAAAGGACAACTGCTTCTCTCCTGGGAAAGGCATCACCACCCTCCCAGTCACCCAAATTCAAACACTGAAGCCAGCAGAGGGAAATACTGTGCTTGAGTCAGACACAGCCAGGGGTCCCTAATCCAAGTCCAGTGAGCAATCTATTCTGTCTTCTAAGAGGTCTCAGGTCATCTGAAGTCCACTCAGACTTCAGTAGGTGCCTGAACAGGATGAGTACTGGATGTAGTTTGAATTCCTGAAAGTTTCCATTTCTTCAACTAGAACAACAATAGCAGCAGCTAATATTTATTATGCACATAAAAACTATGCCAAGCACAGTTCTACAGCAGTTTGCATACCCATTTAACCCTCACACTAACCTTATAAGGTAAGCACTGTTGTATTTATGTTTATTAACAAGGTAAGTGAAACACAGAGAAATCAAACAACTTGCCAATGGCAGTACGACCCATGACTGATGGAGACAGGATACAAACCGAGGCCATTTGGCTCCAAAGCCTAAGCCTACTTCCTGAGGCTACCTCCTTATAAACTATTTAAAACAAGGCCTGCCAACGGGTGAGTGTATATATAATACATAATTAAATGAAAAAAGTAGTTGAGATATGATTGACATGCAATAAATTGCACGTTAAAAGTGAGTAATTCGATGCATTTGACATATATAGACATTTGTGAAACCATCACTACAAATACGATCTCAATTATGCATATACAAGGGGTCTTCAAAAAGTTCATGAAAAAATTCATATTATCTTTTTTTTTTTTTTCCTTTTTGTCTTTTTCCGTGACCAGCAACGGATCGCAACCCTCAGTGTCGCCCCCGTACCGGACCGGGACCAGCAACGGGATCGCAACCCTCAGTGTTGCTCCCGCGCCTCGCTCAGCCAGTGAGCGGGAACCGGTCTGTATGTGGGATCCGAACCCTCGGCGGGAGCGCCGCCGCACTTCCCAAGCAGCGCACTATAGCAGTGCACCACCGGGCCGGCCCCTATATTATCTTTTGATTCCATTTTTCATGAACTTTTTGAAGTACATCCATATGTATATGGAAAAAGTAGTGGAAAGAGATGTGAATACCAAATGCTCAGAATGTCTGGGTGATAGAATTATGGGTTATTTTTAATTTATACCTTCCCAGATGTTTCTGATTTCCTACAATAAACATGTACTATTTTTCAAATATGAACAAATGTAATATTTTAAAGTAATGATGTGATTAATTGAAAATAAACTCCATAACCCCCTCCCCCGGCCCACTTCCCTACAGGTGAATCACACCAGTCAAACTCCAAAGAAGGAGCTGCTTGCAGCTTGGCCAGCCTCTCTGTACCACTGGCACTTACTGTATTTCAGTTCCCAGGTGCTTGAGGGAAATATTCTGAAGGGCCAAGGGCATGGCCGGGACTGGCTGCAAGGCGGCTGCCACACCCACAAGCCCAGGGGGCGTTTTCACAGGGCACAGGAACTCCTCTAGCTCCGCCTCCTCCTGCCCTGGTGAACAAAGGAAAGGGAAGTCAATCCACACAGGGTCAATGCACTTGGAAAGACTGGATATGTGCTCAGCCCTGAATGGGAGCAGGCAGGAGTTGAGGAGCTACGGACAAACAAACCTTCCCTGTAGATTAACACCAGCAAAAGAGGCTTTTCTCCAAATGTTCTGCAGCCCACAAAATGATGCATTTTGCTGTTACAGCCCTCCCAGAAACCCCTTCAAAATATGCAGACCTGCAGATAATTCTACATCTGAGAATCCATCCTAAAGAAGTCTGAAATGCAGACAAAACTTTATGTGACAAGAGGTTCATCCTGGCATTGTTTACAACAGCCTCAAATTGGAAATAACTGAAAGATCTAAAAGTCTGGGAAGGGGTTAAGCAAATCCTGATGCCTTCACTCAATGGAATATTACTTAACCATTTAAAACAATGTTAATGAAGAATGCTTAAGAACACAGGGGATGCACATGGTATATAATAATACTCAGTGGAAGAAGCCAGATAAAAAAATTGGGATTACAGTTTGATCTCAATCATATAGAAAAAGTCTCACAGAAACATACTTTGCAATTTTAACATCAGTTAGAGCTGCATGATGGGATTAGAAGTGGGGGCCGGCCCGGTGGTGCACTGCTACAGTGTGCCGCTTGGGAAGTGCGGCGGCGCTCCCGCCGAGGGTTCGGATCCCACATACAGACCGGTTCCTGCTCACTGGCTGAGCGAGGTGTGGGAGCAACACCGAGGGTTGCGATCCCGTTGCCGGTCCCGGGCCGGTACAGGCGCGACACTGAGGGTTGCGATCCATTGCCGGTCATGAAAAAAAGACAAAAAAAGGAAAAAAAAAAAAAAAAAAGAAGTGGGCAGGCTACTCTCATACTTTACTGTTTTTTTCCAAATTTTCTACAGTACACATGGGTTACTTTTATAAACAGAAAAAGAATATATATTCATCAAAAATAGATGTTTACTTTATAGATTTTTAAACACAGGAAAATGTAGGGCCACAATGTACCAGAAAGCAAAGTAAGATGTTTTATATTATTATAGGATCCAAAATATGTTTAAAAAAAAGCGGGGGTTGGGGGGGACAGAAGGTCATAACACTGGCTGTCTCTGGGTGATAGGTACTTTTTCTTCTGCTTTTCTGTCTTCTAAATGTTCTGCTTAAACAATGATTCTCCTACAGTGAGTGACTTCAAAATGTTTAATGTTAAGGGAGGTCTCAAGGCTCAGAAGACATTATTTGAAGTGTGAGAGAGAGGAGGTGACATACTTAAAAGTTAATTTTGAGTGTTACAAAAAGTAGAAAAGAACCAGGTCCACTTATGGGATGGTATGATCTTGATTAGGCAGCCCCTGACTCCTACAGGACAGCAGACATCTTTCATTTGGAGCCCTCTTACTGAGAGGGTGAAAAATTTAGGGGTAGAGGAAATTTATTTTTGCACTACTTCTAAAAATTGGGTGTGGGCGCAAAAACATTAAAAGAACCAGGGAGAGCTGTTTGGCCTACTTAAGTAAATAAACTTTGCAATCATTGAAATAACAGACATACATTTGTTAATTCTAATAAGTTCCATCAGATTTGGCAGGCTGGCCAGTACTCAGCAACACCAAAAGCCACTGAAGTCCTTCCTTCAGTTAACCCTCTCACCAAACACAGACTGCATGTCTACCCTGAGGCTTCCAAGCAGGGCTGGAGAAAGAGAGAGGAATCAAAGGAGCAGGAAGCTCACAGCCTTAGGAGCAGGGAATAAATGCACTCCTCAAGAACAGGCACATGGAACCTGGTGGGGAGCAGTTCTGGGATGTGGAGACAGAGACAGTCCAACTCGAGCCGGGGAAGACTTCCTAGAGGAGGGCACTGGAGCTGGGCCTCGAGACCTGGAGTTGATTTGGACCTGCAGGAGCAGCAAGAGAGGATTCTTCTGTGTGCGCAGGTAGAGGCAAGAGGAAGGGGTTCCAGACCCAGGGGAGATAGGGCGGGGAAGGCCAAATGGGAAAGGATTGGTTGAGGCTGGATCTTATCTGGCTGAAAACACAGAGCTCCCGGGGGTTTGAGCAAGAGCATGAAGTACTGAACCTGGCTTTGGTTGGAAGATCTGAGGCCAAGTCCTGTTTCCTGTTTCCTGGCTGGAAATCACTTAAAACAACAACAACAACAACAAAAAAAAAAACAGGCAGGACACTCTCCACCCTGTCTCCTTTGGAGTTAAAGTATATGAAAATGTTTAGAAAACCATGAAGCTCCATACTGCGGACTCACCTTTCAAAGTAGTATTTGAGCTGATTCAAAATAAGATTTTGTTTATCAATACTTTAACCATCCTTATTCTCCCTCATTCAGAGCATACCAAAAAAAATTTACAGTTTGTCTAGGATTTTACTATCTTAGCAAGCACCTCCCTAACTGCCTATTATAGATTGAATTGTGTCTCCCCAAAGTTTACTGTTTTGGAGGCTTGGTCCCCACTGACAGTGTTAGGAGGGTAGAAAAATCCTACTGTGGTAGTTGAAAGGTGGGCCCTTGGAGAGGTGACTGGATTCTTTTTTTTTTTGTCTTTTTTCGTGTCCGGCAATGGATCGCAACCCTCAGTGTCCCGCCCGCACCGGACCGGGACCGGCAACAGGATCGCAACCCTCGGTGCCGCGCCCGCACCTCGCTCAGCCAGTGAGCGGAACCGGTCTGTATGTGGGATGCGAACCCTCGGCGGGAGCGTCGCCACACTCCCAAGCGGCGCACTGTAGCAGTGCACCATCGGGCCGGCCCAGAGGTGACTGGATTCTAAGGACTGCACTCTCATGAATGGATTGATCCATTCTTGGAATAAAGGGAGTGGTTCTCGCAGCTTTAAAAAGAGAGTTAATGAGGAGGTTAGCCTCTCTGTTCTGCCATTTCGCAACGGATACCCTGTGTTGCTGATGTCACAACCAAAGAAAGCTCTCACCAGATGCGTTCCTTGGCCTTGGGACCCAGACTCTGCAACTGTAAGCAATAAATTTTGTTTTCTTATAAATCACCTAGTCCCAGATATTTTGTTATAAGCAACAGAAATGGACTAATACACTCCCATTATCTGTTTTCCTATAACCGCCTCCTATGGCCCTGGATCTATTCTGAGGCCACGGAGAACTAAGTCTTGGGAGTTGTCATCCCTGGCTGGTTTTACTAATGAGGGAACAGCAGCTCGAAGAGGGTGAGTTTTGTGGCCAAGGTCAAAGCTAGCAGATGACACAGTTACAGACTCAAACGCAGTTCCTCACTTCTGCCTTTTTCCACCAAACCGTGTGGCTTATGAGAGTGGCCTTTCTAATAAGCAGACCATTCCAAGATGGGAGGGGCTGCCCAGGAAGGTACAAGTTCCCAGTACAAACGGGTGTCCAAGGCATGGACAGCACACAATGGCGATGCCACAGCAGAGACGAGCACATCCTATAGGAAACACAATTGATGACCCATGGCTCTGGATAGGGCCTCTGGACCCCTCTCTTACCTGGAGAAATGCCTCTTCAGTGAGGTGACCACACAAGATTTTCAGGAGCATTTATTTGTAATTATCCTCTTGCCTGAACCCTAGGGGCTACCCTATCACCAATGGGAAGAAGTCACTGCCTAGACAGAAAAGGGCCTGGCCCAGGAGGTCACTGCTTTCCCGGAGGGCCCTGGACAGGTGGCTGGTTGCCCCTTCAGCTTTGGGTTGGGTGTGTGAGTCTGCGGACTAGGGTTCAAATTTCAGCATGGAATTTTCTTACTATGGGACCTCAGGTAGGCCCCCAGCCTCTTCAAGTCTCACTTTCCTCTTCTGTAAAATGGGAATAACATGTAGCTCATTAGATTATCGTGAGGATTGAATATGATGATGTGTATAAAGTTTTAGAGCAGCATCAATGAATGTAATGCATATTTTTAAGATGCTATATATTTATAAAAGTCCTTTGTAAATTGCAGCCTACTTTGGCAATGTGTTATTATTACTGTAAATCTGTTGGCTTCCCTTTGATCTTTCTTGGCTCTGTGGAGACCACTGTTTAGGTAAAGTGTAAAATAAAGCTGGAAATGCTTATAAGCTGTAAAGAACATGCCTTGTAGATTGCTCAAGAGCAGTGATGAGACACTTTTTACAAGATGGAGTCTCTGTGACTCAAAGCTGGTTGTGGGTCAGAAGGTTTTTCACTGCCCTGGGAGTAGGACCTGCTTCCTCAGGAAGGGTGGAGAAGGGGGGCAGCCTGCTCCAGGCAGCTAATTCAAGGCTTGCTGGCTTGCCCAAGACTCCAGAAATGTCCTGCTGGGTGAGCTGGGAAAGGTTTCACATGGCCCAGATCCAGGAGGGTGCAGTCCTGCTATGGAGCGAGAAAGGCTTCACGAGGAGAAGCCCATGTCCCTGCTTCCTAAGTCTTACGCAAGCGTCCTTCTTAGGAGACTGGTTAACATAGCACCCCAGTCATCACGGCAACTATATCTCCTGCCTGCATGCCCACAGCAGGGCTGGCCCAGAAGAGGCTGGGCTGTGTGTGCTGAAGCAAAGCCACTGGATTAAAGAACTTGGAACAGGTCTGCCACAGCACAAGAGGCCTGTGGGATCTCAGAGCCATGCTTCTGACAATCTTGTACTTCAAATCTCAGTTCAAGATACACAGGAATCCTGTTATTGGGAAGGTTTCTCCTGGCTTTCTTTTTTGAGGCTGATGTTTGGCAATTGCGTCAACTCAGGCTGCAATTTTCTTTCCAGATGGGGTTGTCTGGCTTCCTGGCAGATGGAAAGTAAGGGCTGGAGTACAAGGGCAGATGCAAAGAAACCCTTCAGAAGTTCTTTGAGGAAATTACCGATTACTTATTAACAGTAAAAGGAGCCATTATTATGACAGTAATGGTATATATATGTGTACACACACACACACACACATGTAATAACAATATTATTAGGACAACTACCATGTGTTGAGCACTTATATGTGCCTGACATTATACTAGGGGCTTTACATTCCTTTCCTCATTTAACTGTAAAGTTCAATGTATTCACTCACACATTCACACCACAAATATGCAATGTGCTAGGCAGGGCACCAGGGGCTGGGGACATAGGTGACAAAGAAATGGTCCCCGCCCTTAAGGGCTAGTGGGTGGAGACTGACAAGGACACTGGTAATTAGAACATAGTGTGACAGGCCTCTTTAGAAATGTCTAGCCCATACAGACTCTAGTTGGCAAAGTCCCAGAAGGCTTCCAAGAGGAGGTTGGCAAGAGAAGGTGACACTGGAGCTTGGCTGTAGAGAACATATAGGAATTGGCCAGGCAAAGAGAGAGAGTAGAGACCCCTGGTGTTGCTGAAGCGGCAAGCACAAGGTGGGCACTAGGGGAGCAGGCAGAGGTGCAAAGGAGCTGCGACTGAATCATCTGAGTGGCAGGTGTGAAGGAGCTGGGACTGGATCATCTGGGTGGTAGGTGGCCAGGAAGAGGAGTGACACGCTTAGGTTTTCATTTTAGAAAGTTCACTCAGGCTGTAGTGAGCGGAGTGGGTTCACACTCAGGCCTGGACACAGGGAAACTGGAGAGGAGGCTGTTGTGAATTTCCAGCTGGGAGACAAGGTCTGGCCCAAGCAATGGCAGTGAGCAAGGCCTGAGTCTGAAGTGTGGGTCAGAGGGCAAAACGGCCAGCATAGCTGGCCAAGACTGAGGAAGGGTGGAGGGCAACTCCCAGCTGCTGGAGCAACTGGGTACATGCGGGGCGATCTACCAAAGGAAGGGAAACTGAGGGAGGAAAATAAGGGCAAGGACGGATGGGCTTAGTGTTGGACATAAAAAGCATCCAGGTGTGAAGGTTCAGGAGATGCTTGGTAATGAGTCCTGCTCTTGCCTATTTGGCCTCCCAGTCAACTGAGGATGAGGTATTTTAACACACTGCTGCTTTGTGCTGGGACCTGATTTTCTGTGCTCTTGCAGGGGCAGCTGTGGGTGATCTATCTATATTATAAAACCTGCCAATCATGTTCCTGGCTGCACCATGGGGTTGGGAGGGTGTGATTTCCCAGACCCCTACACATTGGGATATTCTAGGATTTAGGATCAAGAAACTTCATTTGTGGGTTATGAGGGGACAAAGGATTCTGTCTTATGGGAACACCAGGGATAAAAATCACTGATCTACACAACTTATAGTACAAAAGCATTTGTGTGAGAAGCAACAACACCACTGCATTTTCTCATTAACCCTCCTCACAGCAACTCTGTGAAAATTTCATTTCTTGAGACCTTCCCATAATAGTCATTGTAATAGTAGCTAACATTTATTGGGCTCTGACAGTGTGTAGTCATTGTTCTAACCATTTTAGGTGTATGGATTCATTTAATCCTCATAATAACCCTAATAAATAGGGTTAATTAGTACCCTAATAAGGAGGATTAATTTATTAACCTCATTTTACATGGAAGGAAACTGAAGCTCAGAAAAGTTAAGCAATTTGTCTAAAATCACACAGGATTAGGATCTGAATCCAGGCAGCCTGGCCTCAGAGCCCATATTCTTGCCCTAACTAATCCTGAGTCACATTCCTGGCTCTCTGCTTCCTTGGCAGAGGGCTCCTCCCACTCACTCCCAAAAGGAGAGTAAAAGCTTTGTCACCAGAGCCCGGGTGTGCAGGCAGGAGGCCAGCTCATTGGGTACCTAGCTCCAGGTGCAGGGCAGGCCCATTCCCAGGCAGGGCAGCATCAGGGGCAGCGGGAGGTGCAGGCGGGCTGTTGTGGAACTCCCAGCGCTTCATCTGCAGCTGCTGCAGCCAGTACAGCATCACTTGCTTGGTGGCAGCCTGAGAAGCACAAGGATTAGTTGGCAAGGCCCTGTGCCTGCAGGGTGGCACTGAGTGAAGCATATGGGGAAGGTCACGGGAGACTTAAGAACTCTTTCCTTTCCAGAAAAAAAAATGTCACTGTGGGTGGGCACCCAACTCTGAAATACCTCATGCCTCTTAGCCATAGAAGATAATCAGGCTCTGGTCACCCACTCAGAGATTCCTTAACCTCTCTGGGTGTCAGTTTCCTCATGTGTACTATGGTGACAATAACACCCATTTCATAGAGCAGTTATGAGGATAAAATGAGATAAGGGAAGTAAAGCACTTCAAACAATACCTGACACACAACAGGTGCTCAAAATGCGCTCACCGAACAGAGGAATTTGGAGGTAATGAGAGAGGGAAAGAGCTTTGGAATTCTTACCTAGGTGGGGCCTTGGTGCCATCATTATCTCCCTGTGTGACACCTCTAAGTCTTAGCTGTCTTTTTGTGGAATGAGGGTAATCCCTCCTGCTTTGGGGGTATACTGATCTCATGGATATGAATGAAGACTGGAAAACCACATGCACGGGGGTATACTGATCTCATGGATATGAATGAAGACTGGAAAACCACATGCACGCTATGACAACAGGGTGGCAACTTTTGTGCGCTACAGCACTCCAAACAAGTTAATGGTAAATGCTCGTTGTTAGTCTCCCAACAGTGGACAGTCCACATGCCCACTTTCACATCCATTAACTCGCTGGATCCTCCAGGAAGGAGACAAGGTAGGAGTGATCAGCCCTATCTACAGATGGAGAAAATAAAGCTCTGACGTTGCCCAGACATGAGGTGACAGAACCAGTCCCAGACCTGGGACTCCCACTTCTAGACCAGAACTTTGTTGTAATTATGGCCAAGAGATTTGTAGCTTCTATGGAGAAGGCATGAGATCAGTTGAAGTGGGCTGCAGAAGACAGGCAGCTCGCCGAGTGGATATGAGTCTCACAGAGCTGCCCACAATCAAAGCCACGTGAGCACAGCAGCAGGCTATGTGGCAACTGGAGCCAATGCTGCCTCTCAAGAGGTCCACAGAAGAGGTGGGCACCACAGAAGAGGACCTCAGCCTGTCGTGCAGGTATTAATAAGATAAAGTGGTGCCCACCAGTCTTCTCTTTCCATGCTCTATCCATACTCAGCCCCTCCCATTGCTTCAGCATGACCTTAATGCTGATGAACTCTAAACAAATCTAAGCACCCCATTTTATTAATTTACTTGACAAGTGTATATTGAGCACCTATTCTATGTGTCAGGGACTGTGCTAGGCACTGGAGGTACCATGGTGAGCCAACCCACATGGTTCCTGTTCTCTTGGAACTTAAGAGTCTACTGAGGGGACATATACCTGGATGTCCTATGGGCTCCTCATTCTGAGTTCCCTCCTGTCAGTGACTGACCAGGCAGTCAGCCAGTTCCTCCAGCCACTCCTGAGATGTCCCCCACATTCTACCTCCCTAACATTGTGAGCCCCTCCCTCTGTCTCCCTCCCCACAGCCACATCTCTAGCTCAGCCGTCATTCTCTCCCGGTCACCCCTGATGTGCTCCCTGACTACCATCTTGCCTTCCCCTGATTTGTTCTCTACCCAGTAGCCACACTAAGCCTTCTAAACATTCTAATTTCACAGCTCTTCCTTGCTTAGGGCACTCTGGCAACTTCTCACAGCCTAGAGGACAAAGTCCTAGCTCCTTGGCCTAAGTCACAAATGTCCCACCCTTGGGCCTCCTCTGTATCCCAGGCTCCTGTGATTTGCCTGCACACTCATGGCTGTATTGTTTTCCTGTCTTTGCTCACAGGGCTCTCTTGGCCTGGAATACCCTTCTCCCTCAGGTCTGCTTGTAAAAAACCTATTTCTTCTTTGAAGCTTCTGGTGTTGTTCTTCCTTGTGATGCCTGTCTGGATAGCCCCTCTCACTCAGTGGAACTGACCCCTCCTGTCACCATACTTTCCTCACACAGACTTACCGTAGAGTCTCTACAGAATATTTTACTATGCTTTCCAGTTTTCCCACCTGTCTCTCCCACCAGAATTTATCTGAGAACCAGAGTGGGGTGGGGGAGGGGGAGCAGCTCTGATTTGGCTCCACACCCCAGAGCCTACAGCAGAGCCAGGCAGGCACACACATGGCTCCACATCTTGGAGACCCTGTATACAGCATTCAACCTGGGGGAGGTGACACAAGACCTATGAACCCCATGACTTCTAAGATGCCTTCCCTGGTCTGGAATTCCTAGTTTCCATTATTTTAACTGAGTCCCCCAGCCCAGTCACCAGCCAAGCCCAGTCAGTAAAGGGGGAACTGAACCTGTGGGCATCCATAAATACTCAGTCATCTGGAGGTGGGGGTGGAGGAGTGGGAAGAGGGGGATGGGGTAGGGGAGGCTATTTCCTGGCACATTCTTCTCTGACGCCCACAGAACTCAGCCCAGATCTGTCTTTTTTTTTTTGTCTTTTGTCTTTTTCCGTGTCCGGCAACAGATCGCAACCCTCAGTATTGCCCCCGTACCGGACCGGGGACCGGCAACGGGATCGCAACCCTCAGCGCTGCCCCCATGCCTCGCTCAGCCAGTGAGCGGGAACCGGTCCGTATGTGGGATCCGAACCCTCGGGCGGGAGCGCCGCCACGCTTCTCAAGCGGCGCACTTATCCAGTGCGCCACCGGGACGGCCCCAGATCTGTCTTTTGAATTAAGTTATGGGACACCTCCTCTTGACATAAGCATTCTAACCTTGGTTCCATCACCCTGTGTGTGCATGTGTGTTTATTTAACACATACTTGTTAAGTACCCAATAGGTGCCAGACCGTAACTGTAGATGTCTGTAATGTGCCAGATGCTTACAAAGTAACTTGATGCTAAGAGGCTAACTTATTTGCCCAGCTGGTAACTAGCAAATGTACAATCTGAATCCAAGTCTGTTTGATTTCAAAGTACATGGCCTTTCCACAGCTTCAGGATTTCCAATTAAACATGATGATAAAACAAAACCTACCCCTTGCTGCTGGTGGGAAAACAGGTTTAGACAGGCCTAGATGAAAAGTCTAGGCTGATCAGTGAAACCTAAGTGTTTATTTTCCTAACCCCAGCCAGTGTTTTCTCAGCATCCACTCCCCTTGGCCAAAACATCAAGAAAGTGAATCAGAATTCTGGCCTTGAGAGAGGATTGGAAAGAGTGCATCTTGACTACGCTTCAGTCCCAAGTAAGAAAGTTAAGGTAATGCCTTGTTAGGCACACCCAAAAGTACAAGTTTTGATACAGCACTGAGAGGTAGAAAGACGACAGGATTCCCAGTGTGGACTACACTACTCTCTAGACTCTGACTTCGGTCCAGTCACTTCTCTTTATGACTCATTTTCTTGATCCGTAAAATGGGTCCGTCATACCCGCCTAGAGGGAACCCAGTGAAGAAATGGGTGTGAATGCGGTTTGGAAAGCTCTGGGCACACGTCCGTGATCACGGAGTCAATTTATTGTGGCCACACATCCGCGTCCCGCCGTGCCCTAGGGAACCGAGAACTCACCCGGGCTAGAAAGGAGAAAAACCATCCCATTTACCTTCAGGGTAATAACCCGGCTGGGAGTCTTGATTTCGAACGTCCCCTCCTCAGCGTCCGCCTTGCAGTCAAACACCGCACTGGAGATATCGATGCTGTCTAAGGGATTAGCATCCTGCGCGGTCCGCGAATAATACAGGTGACATTTCCTCTCATCGTAGAAGAACCAGCGGGATTTCCAGCCTCGGATGGGCCCCTTGCCGCCAAATTTACTTAGATACCCACAGAGTTTCTTGGGGGCCGTCACCTGGGGCCTGGAGCAGCTCTCCGAACCCTCGGGAGGCGACCCCTCGGGGCCCCTGGACGAGCCGGCAGGCTCTTCGGTCCCGGGGGCGGGGTGGCCAGACTCCGGGGCGTTCTCCCGGGCGCCTTCCATCGCTGCTAGCAGTCGACCACGAGAGACAATCTCCGGGACACAGCGGGCAGCTTCCAAGACGGAGCTACCTGAGCGCGCGGAGCCGGTGGTGGACCGGCCCCCAGGAGACTACAGACGGACGCGGCTGGCTCCTCGCAGACGGCAAACCCAGTTGGGGCGGCTGACCACGCCCCTCCCACCCGCCAGCCCTACGGCTCCTCCCAGGCCCGCCCACTTCCGGCTTTTCCTCCGCGCCGTCAGCCATCTTTACTGAGGGCAGCTGTGCAGCGTCAGGCGGGCCTCAGGATAAAGGCGTGGTGGCTGTGCCGCGTTAACCGTGGGGAGAGAGGTGAGAAGACACGCTACACTGCCCTGCTAGCTCGATCGGTAACGTAGAAGGATAGTACCCTCTCGTGCCTTTTCTCGCCGGGAGGTGCCCGGGCCACCGTCGGACGACGCATCCCGCAGCCATAGGCTGCGAGGGACGCCGGGCTCGGAGGCCCCACTTCCGCCTTCGGTCGGGGCTCGTGCTCCCTGCCGACCCGCCCACCTTTTCTCCGCGGTGTTACTTCAGCAAGCGCGTGGTTCTCAGCGGACTGCCGTCCTGTCCCTCGGCTGACCACTGTAGCCTCCCCTGCCTCTGTCCCGATCCCCATTCGCCTCCTTCCAGCGTCTGTCGCGTTGCATTGGGCACGCAGGCTGGACCGCCCTGCAGGGACCCGGCGCCACGCCGGGGGCGTGGTTGGGCTCAGTACTTTTTGTAAATAAAAGCATTTAGGGTCTAAGTAACTCGCTGAACTTACGGATTCATTTTAGCTCTTCTCCTTAACGTTCTTCCCATCCCTCTTGTCTAAGGCGCATTTCTCCACTAGGACAGTGGAGCCCGTTTCCGCCCGCCTCCCTCTGAGGGCTGCGTCCCGGTTTTCTCTTGCCCTTTCTTGAGCCCCTCCTGTTGCTTTAGCTTCTCCCTCTCAGCCACTCCTAACAAAACCCTCGTGCACGCTCAGTTATTACTGGGAAGCGGGCCGGTAAAGGAGAGGGCTCTGGAAGCTATTTGCATGATTTTCAGAATCCGACTCTGCGATGCTCAGCGATTTACTCAACCTAGGTCCTGTTTTCTCATCTAAAAAGAGCTAAAGGAGCTAACGATAACACCTGTCCCTCCACTCCGTCTGGCGGATTTACCGTGAAGCTAACGAAATTTGCGAAATTCAACTTGCAGGGACCACTGGGATTTGTAGTATTCCAGGTGGGGAGGTTGCAGCCAGGAAACATTTCTCGTAAATGCCAGAAGAGATCTCTTAATTTGTTGTGATTTATTTTCCCGTCCTAAATAAACATTCATCGTCGTACCTAATCTTGTGTTTATAATTTTGGGGATTTTTTCTAAGAAGTGCTTGTACAAATTCCAATCCTCGCAAAACCTGTATCCACGCCTGTTGACCCCTAGAGTTGTTTTGATAATTAAAGTAATAGGAGCGAAGCTCTTAGCACAGGTGTGAGACAATGCTCAGTAAATGTTAGCTGTAATTAAAAACCAATAAAGTGGACCCCAGGCCAAAAAACATTAATTAAGCCACAACGAGGAAGGTAGATTATATAGTCAAGTTCACACCACTGAAAACTGGGATATACTACAATTGCAATGGAAGATTTTTAACACACCATTTTTAGCCTTTGTAAGATTTGCCAAAAGATAACAAAAAATGAAGATACAAAAATCAGAATGCTATAGTAACGTTGGCTTAAGTAGAGAATATCTAGTCTTTTAATATTATATTCCATGTCAAAAAGAAATTTTTGGTTTCCAGAAAGCAGAATTTGTGCAAGCAAGTACTTTGGTCATAACGCATGAAAATTTGAAAATAATACCAAAAAGTTAACAACAAAGTAATCTAATCTCTTGGAAATAAAAACAAATTTCCTAAGTAACTA
This sequence comes from Galeopterus variegatus, assembly GCF_000696425.1. NCBI lineage: Eukaryota > Metazoa > Chordata > Mammalia > Dermoptera > Cynocephalidae > Galeopterus > Galeopterus variegatus. Next base: position 100,540 of record NW_007727262.1, read on the forward strand.
TTGGGTAAAAAGGGAAATAGAAGCTGCTATTATAAACTCTTTGATGGGGGGCAGTGGAAGACAATAAAAACTGTACATATCGGGCCGGCCCGGTGGCGCACTGGATAGTGCGCCGCTTGGGAAGCGCGGCAGTACGTATTAGAATTCTCCCGCCAATGAGTATTATTAACTGTATGACCTTGGGTAAGTTATTTAGCTTCTCTGAACTTCAGTTTTCTCATCTGTAAAATGATGGTAATAATAATACCTTCTTCATCAGCTTGAAGCGAGGATTATGTAAGACTTGTAAAGCACTTACCATAGTACTTGCCACATTGCGATCACTCAGTAAATGTTAGCTATGATGGGACGTGGCCATTGTTCTCAGAGGAAATTTAATATATTGTTTTTTTTTTTTTTTTTTTTTTTTTTTTTTTTTTTTT
>NW_007727262.1:101480-133330 GCF_000696425.1 Galeopterus variegatus
GATGGGGGATCCGAACCCTCGGCGGGAGCGCAGCTGCGCTCCCAAGCGGCGCACTGTAGCAGTGTGCCACCGGGCCGGCCCCAATATATTGTTTAATAAGAAAATGAAAACAAGCATTCAACCAAAAATGCAAGTGGAAGGGGGTCAGGGAACTCAAGAAAAGCAGGAGGAAGGAGTTAAAGAATAAGATAAATGTTGAAAAAAATGACTTGGATAACAGATATCAATACAATTTAAAAATAAATTCAAGAGCAGATACTTTAAGAAGACTCATGAAATGAATCTCTGGCAAATCTAGGCAGAAAATAAAAATGCAGAAAGCACGTGCTTTCTGTCATAACCCCAATCTAATCACTAGAAAACACCAGACAAACCCCAAATGAGGACATCCTACAAAACAACTGACCAGTGCTCTTCAAACTGTCAGGGTCATGAAAAAAAAAAAAAAAAAAAGGGAAAACAAATATGTCACAGTTTGGAGGAGTTATCAGTGGACATTATGAAGGCCACTGGAGAAAATTATAGCTATTTGCTGATGAGTTTGAAAATATTAGGCATTTTACCCAGAAAATATAAATTACTAATATTGTCTTCAAAGTAATACCAATATATATAATATAGTAACCATAATGTAAAGAAGTTGAGAGAAAAGCTATCTCAGAAAAGATCCTAGGTCCAAATTTTTTTTTTTTTTTTTTTTTTTTTTTTACTGCTCATATATGGATACTTCACGAATTTTTGTGTCATCCTTGCGCAGGGGCCATGCTAATCTTCTCTGTATCGTTCCAATTTTAGTATGTGTGCTGCCAAAGAGAGCACGTGGGTCCAAATATTTTAACAGGTAAGATTTTCTTACCCTTTAGCAACAAGTAGTTTCTATACTATTAAATGGTGATGCTAAAATCCTAATAAAATATTAGAAGTTGATTTTTCAGCATTTTATAAAGAATTATATACTATTAGAATAGATTATTTTAGGGATGCAAGGATGTTTCAATAACAAGAAAAATAAATTACATCTGTAACTCAAAAAAAAAAAATGAGCATCCTAATATTTTCTAAAAAGGAATTTGATCAAATTCCACCTCCACTCCTGATTTTTAAAATCTCAGTAAAACAAATAGAATACCTTATTTGTTCTAGGTTTTCTAGCTAAGTAACGAAAAGTTAAGTGGTGGCCTGTTCTTTTAAAAAGTATGTATGTGTAAAAATGTTTCTAGCAGCAAACAAATAGAAAATATAATGGGGAAAGAAGTGACAACATCCCTCATATAAATGACACATAAAAAATATTTCATCGCTTTACAGTACAATATAAGATAAATAAATATGTCCCTGAATGGGAAGATTTAATATTGTAAAGATGCCACATCCCTCAAATTAATAATCTTGATAGGCTTTTAAAAAACTTTTTTATTTTGGAATAGTTTTAGATTTACAAAAATTTGCAAAGGTAATGGGAGAATTTCTGTACACCCTACATCCAGTTTCCCCTACTGTTAACATCTTACATGACCATGGCATGTTTGGCAAACTAAACATCTAACATTAGTACAGTACTATTGAGGAAACTACAGACTTTATATGGATTTTGCCAGTTTTTCCACTAATGTTCTTTTTCTGTTCCAGGATCAAATTCAGGATTCCACATTTAGTCAAGTTTCCTTAGTGTCCTCCGAACTGTGACATATTAAAGTTTTTCCTTGGTTTTGATGCTCCTGACAGTTTGAAGAGTACTGGTCCAGTGTTTTGTACAATGCTTTCATTTTTGGTTTGGTGTTTCCTCTGATTAGACTGGGGTTATCGGTTTTGGGGGAGACTACCACAGAGGTGAAGTGCCCTTATCATGTAATATCAGGGTAGATGATATCTACATGGCAATGTTAACCTTGATCATTTGGTTAAGGCGGTGTTTGCAGATTTCTTTGCTATAAAGTTGCTCTCTTTCCCTTTGAACACTCTGTTCTTTGGAATTGAGTTACTAAGTCCAGTCCCCACTACAAGAAGCTCCACCTCCTGAAGGGGTTGATAGAAATTTTTGCAGCCTATTTAAGTGATTCTTAAGTTCATTTTCATGAGTAAACAGATGAGAATAGCCACAATTTTGGAGAAAAAGAAAAGCAACTAGAAAGGATTTAGCCTACCAGATATTTCAATTTATTAATTCAACCAACAAGTATTTAGTAAGCACCTTCCACCAGGCACCATTTAAAATGCTAGTGGTAGACCATGAACAGGACAAGGTCCCAGATCCCATATTGTTAAAGGAGACAGGCAGTAGGCAGGTAAACAAGTAAATGAACATTAATTCAGATTCTCGTAAGTGCTAGGAAGAAAGTGAACAGAAATGACAAAATTTGGTGTTTCTGGTACTTGGACAGGCACATCTATAAAGCAAAGTACAAAGTTCAGGAAAACACACAAATATATGTAAGAATTTAGTATAGGGCAGGGTTTTTCAAACTTTTAAAAATTATCACCTCCTTAAAGGAGCCTTTTTAGACTTTTCCCTCTAATCACCCTCTCCCATGAAGTTTTAATACCACAGACATAACATGTATTTGTTTATATTCTGTATGTATGTCTGTGCTTTATACATAAAGAGTAATGTTGTTTTTTGTTTGGTTGGGTTTTTTTGTACCTAAAGAGCCAATTTTCACCCTCTTGGGGGCAATATTGCCCCCATTAAGAATGCATAGTATCAGGATATAAAGTCTGAATTCCAAACTAGTAGGGGAAATGATGAGCTATTTAGTTGTTTGTTTTCTTTTTTTGTTTTGTTTTGCTTTTTGGTGGCTGGCCAGCAGGAGGATCTGAACCCCTGATCTTGGTGTTATCCAAGTGAGCTAATCGGCCAGCCCATAGTTAAGTTTACTTTAGATATTTACCTCATACCATCTGTCTTAGTCCATTTGGGCTGCTATAACAAAATGTCTCAGACTGGATAATTTGTAAACAACAGTAATTTATGCTTACAGTTCTGGAGGCTGGGAAGTCCATGATCAAGGTGCCTGCAGATTCAGTGTCTGGTGCGGGCTTGCTCCCTGTTTCACGGATGGTACCTTCTCACTACCTCCTCACATGGCAAAAGGAGCAAATAGGCTCCCTCAAGCCTCTTTTTGTAAGGGCAATAATCCCATTTAAGAGTGCTCTGCCCTCATGACCTATTCACTTGTTAAAGTCCCCACCTCTTAATACTGTAACATTGGGTAGGAGGTGTCAACATATGAATTTGGAGGTGACACCAGCATTCAGACCATGGCACCATTTATCAAAACAGAGTTTAGAGAATTACATATAAAAAGTGAAACTGTGGAATATTATTCAGCCTTAAAAAGGAATAAAATTCTGGTACATTCTACAACATGGATAAACTTTGAGGGCATTACACTAAGCCATATAAGTGAGACAAAAGGAGACATATTGTATGTTTCTGCTTACATGATGTACCTTGAACAGGCAAACTTACAGAGACAGGAAGTAAAATAGAGGATACCAGGGGCTGGAGAGTTGGAGGAATGGGGAATTATTTTTTATTGGTTACAAAGTTTCTTTTTTTTATGGACCATTTTATTGAGATATGATTGATATACAAAAAGATGTACATATTTAATGTATGCACTTTAATGAGTTTGGTAATAAAAATACAGCAGTGAAACTATCACCACAATCAATGCTATAAACACATCCATCACCTCAAAGAAATTCCTTTTACCTTCTTTATTTATTATTATTATTATTATTATTATTAGTGATATCAATTAGATCTACCCCTTAACGAATTTTTCAGCATACAAATACAGTATTGTTAACTGTAGGCACCATACCCTACAGTAGATCTCTACGACTTCCTAAAACTTTCTACTCTTTGACCAACACCTCCCTGTTTCCCCTTCCCCTCAGCCCCAGGCAACTACCATTCCACTCTTTGCTACCGTCCTCATATACATGATATCCTTCAATATTTGCCCTTCTGTGTCTGGCTTATTTCACTTAGCATAATGTCCCCCAGGTTCATCCATGTTATTGAAAATGGGTAGGGTTTCCTTCTTTTTCAAGGCTGAAAATATACCATTGTATGTATATGAGGGTACTCGAAAAAGTTCATGGAAAGATTCATATTACCTTTTTCTCTTTTTTGGCAGCTGGCCGGAATCAGGGGTCAAACACTGGACCTTGGTGTTATCAGCACCATGCTCTAATCAACTGAGCTAACCAGCCAGCCCTCATATTACATTTCAGTTCTATTTTTCCACAAACTCTTTAAAGTACCTTCCTATACCACATTTTCTTTATCCATTCTAATGGGTACAGAGTTTCTGTTTGAAACTGTGAAAAAGTTCTAGAAACGGACAGTGGTGATGATGGTTGCACAATATTGTGAATATACTTAATACCACAGAATTCTGCACTTAAAAATAGTTAACATGGTAAATTTTATGTTATGTATATTTTACCACAATCAAAAAAAAGATTTCAAAAAGTGAAACAATAAAGATACTCAAATAAAACAAAGATAAATATTTATATAATCTTGGATTGAGGGAAGGAAAGCCTTCATAAACACAATGTTAAAGGCAGCAAAGAGAAAACTAAAGGTTGCTAGACTGACCACATAAACATTCCAAATGTATATGCTGGAAAATATCAGCAGCCACATGAAAAGACAGATACAAAGTGAGGAAACTATTTGAAACACATTTACAACATATAAGATGCAGTTAATATTTATAAACAGCACATACATGTAAATAAGAAAAAGAAGGGGCTGGCCGGTGAGCTCAGTTGGTTAGAGTGCAGTATCATAACACTAAGATCAAGGGTTCAGATCCCCATACCAGCCAGCTACCGAAGCAATGAAAATAATGGATTAACAATAATCCATTTGCAAAAGAAGGAGCATAAACTGCCAATAAATGTGTGAAAAGCAAAACAAAATACCTTTTAACCTCTGTAGTAATTTTTACCTATCAGTCAGATTTTTTGTTTGTTCGTTGGACAGGAATCTTTGTTCCTTGAATGGGAGGGGAAACAGCCACCTTAATCTTTGCTGGGGGGAGCTGTGCAAATTGATACAAGACACATGGAGGATAGCTTGGCAATATAGACCAAAAATCTTAGGAGTCTGCATGTCCTGTGGTTTAGAGTTCCAGTCATAAGAATCTGTCATAAGAAAAAATCATACATGCTTACAAATATGCTCATCACAGCATTATTTATTACACTGAAAAATTAGAAGCAATATAAAAGTTAAAAAATCAGAAGTTGTTTAAATAAGTGATTAAATACTTTTTACAGAAGGATATTAAAAATAAGGAAAGTATTAGGTTAAAAAAGTAGGCCACAAAACTGTTTTCACAAAACTTTTACTATTTGGTAAAAATGTATGTATGTATGTATGTATGTACATAAAAATAAGATTGAAAAGACAATGCGTAATGGTGATAGAGTTTTCTCTGGGTGGTGGGATTAAGGATTATTTTCCTTTTCTTCTTTTTGCTTTTCTGCTATTTTCCAAAGTTAAAAAAATTAATTACTTAAATCTTTTAAAAAAAATGTACTTGTAAGTACATATCTCTTCCTGTTTTTAAGTTGCTTGAAAGTTGAATATAATTCCTTACTCAAGAATGGGGATCAAGAATCTTTTCTCCAAAATTCATTCCCATAGAAAACAATCAAATAGTCACACAGAGCATATTTCTGAGGATTTTTCTTAGAGAAAGAAATACATAACATTCAACTCTCTGATGTAGAGTAAGGACAAAGACTGTCATCTCGTGACAGAGAGTTGGAAGGGATAATTCAGGCTACTCAACTTATCCACCTTGTTATGGGCTGAATTGTGTCCCCCCTCGTATTCATATGTTGAGGTCCTAACCCCCAGTACCACAGAATGTGACTATATTTGGAGATAGAGCCTTTAAAGAGATAACTAAGGTAAAAATAAGGTCATTAGGATGAGCCCTCATCCAACTGGACTGGTGTCCTTATAAGAAGAGATTAGGACACAGATACACAGAGGACACAGGAAGAAGACAATCATGTACAATGCAAGGAGAGGCCTCAGAAGAAACCAACCCTGCTGACACCTTAATCTTGCACTTCTACCCACCAGAATGGAGAGAAAATAAATTTCTGTTATTTAAGCCACCCAGTCTGTTCTCTGTTGTAGCAGACCTAGCAAATTAACACCTTTAACAACAGAGTGAGCTTCTCTGGGATCCCACCCCAGACACAGCCCAAAGTGGCTTAGAGCACCCACGAAATTTCTGTGAAGACTTGTTTTATAAATATAAATAAATACGAGTTTATATCAGACAGTTTGGTATGAAATATTTTAAATTAATTTCCAAAAATCAAAATAGTCAAACTTGCCCCCAACCTCTTCTACTGTGAGGGATGGGGGTGTGGCAGGGAATGCGGGGAGTGTTACAAGCCTCAGCTGGATTATTGGGTGTCAAGAAACCGGCCACTGGAATTTCCATTTGCTGATTCCAACCTTTCTGGGTTTTGATTTCCTCATCTGTAAAATAAGTGTCATAATCCTTGCTTAGGACATCCCATTGAATGCTTGCGATGATCGAAAGGTAGTGATAGAAAATTTTTGGTTTTGTACTTCACATCTGTACTAATATCAGCATGCTCAGGGCTGCTTGAGGGGAGAAAGAAAATGAAAAAGAAAAAAAAAATTTATGTTTTAAGTTTAGGTAAATTAGAAGAGAATCCCTGTTGATCTAGTGCATCAATTGCTGTATACCCTAATGGATGCACTTCTGGTTATTACATCAAAATATGGACAATGTACCTCTCCATTCTCTCTTCCTTCTATGGTAGCTTTAGCTTCAAGCAAGAGGTTGTCAGAAAGCGACATCTTATGGCCTTTGTGGGTACTGCCCTTTCGTCAAGGGCTTAAAAGAGGCACAGAGCAATACTCCCTGCCCCCAACATATCCAAAGCAGGCAGGTTACTAATTTTTTTTTTTTTTTTTTTGTCTTTTGTCTTTTTCCGTGTCCGGCAACGGATCGCAACCCTCAGTGTTGCCCCCGTACCGGACCGGGGACCGGCAACGGGATTGCAACCCTCAGTGTTGCTCCCGCGCCTCGCTCAGCCAGTGAGCGGGAACCGGTCTGTATGTGGGATCCGAACCCTCGGGCGGGAGCACCGCCACGCTTCCCAAGCGGCGCACTATCCAGTGCGCCACCGGGCCGGCCCAGGTTACTAATTTGACACCCTTAAAACCAGTATATTTAAAGTATTTCTTCAAACCATTTATTTACTGCAGGCATAAGAAACCAATTTTCTATTAAAAAAAACATGTATTTGTGTTTAGTTTAAGAGTTTATTACATGTACTAATAAAGCATTATACTTCAAGTTATTTAAAATTGTCTTCCATGGCAATTTTTTTCTTCCCTTACTGTGGGATAATTTTAGCTCTTTTATTAAAGAAGGATAAAGAAGGAGTAATTTACATGAATGTGGTTATACGGTTTTATTGCAAATATGTTTAAAAAATGTTAGGCTTTCTGGTCAGCAAATCATCATATATTTTCTCATGTATATATTTTTTGTGTCGTGGATGTGTGTGTGTGTGTGTGTGTGTGTGTGTGTGTGTGTTTGCGCGTGCGCGCGTGCGTGTGTATGTATTTGTTTTTTGGCAACAGGCCGGTAACAGGGATTGAACCCTGGACCTTGGTGTTACCAACACCACATTCTAAACAACTGAGCTAACCGGCCAGCCAGTAATATAATTTTTAATTGGTTCAAAAATTGAATTTTCAATTCTTTGGTAAGCCCAAAGAATTCATGTTTACTTGACACATATGATTTTCAAATACATCTGTTTTAAGGGAGTTAGGTACTTTCATACCCACAAGTCGTTTGCAAATAGGATTTCTCATGGGTGTTTTTCTATAAATATTGAATTAGACAAACAATGATTATTGGAAACTGGAAGACAGAAAAACAATATTTAGTTTTGCATGTACACTTTATAATATAACATGATCTCAGAAACCAATATGGGCTCCCCAAGCTACCTGGCTACATGGTTGTAACGAATGTCTGCTCCATCAGTCAAATCTTGCTTGACTGAACATAATGGAAATTCAGTTCTACACGTCAAGCACAGCATTTAGTTCTAGAATCTTGAAAGAAATTACCTGACACGCAGACACTGAACACTCTTCTATTTTATATTCCATTTCAAATTCTGAATGTGAAACAGATTCTGTAAAAAGAACTTTAGTTCCAGGGAAACTTCCTTTTTAAATTATACTTTAAAGAATATAAAAACCATGGGGAATATTTTTAGTTCAGTTTTCACAAAAATATGAGCCAGAGAAATGAAAAACTAGACTTCTGTGTTTTATATTCTTGGTATGCTGGAAGAAATGCAGCAACATCATTTAATGGGTAGAGAAAGGAGATTCTCATGGGAAATTAGGTATCAAATCTTGGCAGTATTTTCATAACTTTTCTAATGTCTCTGGGGTTAGATTGTCTGGATTTGAATTATGGCTCCACCATTCATTAGATGTGTGACCTTGGACAGGTTTCTTAACCTCTCTGCCTGAGTTTCTTCATCTGTATAATGAGGATAATTACAATACCTATCCCACAGTGTTGTCCAAACTCTTTTGATTTTATTCCAGGTTAGCAGACAAGAGAGTTTTTTGGTTGTTGCTGGTTTTATTAAGTAACAGGAATTGACTAGACAGTAATGGTCCTTCAACAGGGTATACTGTCCCTTTAAAAACATAAGATGGCAATTGGCCTAAAGAAGTGATGTGCTTTCATGATCTCCTGGTGGTCGCCAATTCTAGGAGCTGTCTTTCTCCTTTCTATTGGGTTTCTGGGGTCCTATCTCCAGGGCTGTGCTTTTTTGTGACCTCCTATGCTGTTCACATGGGCGGCAAATCTCAGGATCACTCATAATGATAGAAGGCACAGGGAGAGAGGGACAATTGAGATGAATACAGCTCTACAATACTGCTTCAAATGAAGGTTGAGAGTCACAGAATTCAGCAAGTCACTCACTCAAACGCCTGCAGAGAGAAGGCAGGCAGTAATATATATATGAGTTAAGTGGGCTGGATGTAAGGAAAAAAACCACAGCACAGGCAGAATGAGAAATGTCAATAGACACTTGGATGTTGGGTACTGATAGGGAGTGGTGAAGCCTGAGTGAACTAAAGGACATATGCCCTATATAAGAAGGCCCTCTACTCTGCTCTATTCTGTTTTTCAAGAGAAACTAGAAATATAGATTTTATTTACATCATCATAATAAAAAATAATAATAACACTTTGTAAGCAAATATTGTACTAGCAAAAGAAAACACACCTGTTTCCCTTATATGACATGCATATTGTCAGTTTGCAACCTCTGCAACATGAGTCATTGGGCTTATCCATTCCAACCTCTCACCCACTATAGGAATTCCTTCTCCGGTCTCCCCGTTTGAATCCTACCTGTGATGGGGTGGTCACTTCCTCACGAGGTTCTCTATTCTGTTATGTAAACTGTTAGGCTCACTAAGCCCAAATTGTCTTCTTGGAATTTGCTGCCATTTGGCCTCCTTTGTCCCATTGGAGAACTGGGGAGTAAGGCAACACCTTTTATATCTGATGGCTGCCCATAGAAGGTAACAGTTGTCATGCATGCTTTTCTGTTGCCCCTGAGTCTTCCTTTAACTGTGTCACCCATGACCTGGTTTCTAGGCTTGTCACTGTCCAGTTCCCCTCATCCAGAACTGCTCCTTAAAACTCATGGCCAGAATTCGAGGTATGATGGTGGGACAAACAAATGCAGACACCTTGCAACTTTCATCTCCGAGATGCAAAGCAATCGGGACATCTGCCCTGCCAAGTCACATCTTCCCCCTTTGACATTTATTTTGGGGTAATCAGGGACTATGGAAAAAGAAAAGATCTTAATTCTACAAAGCTATGTGGAAATGTGGTAGAATTTTATCAAAGAACGTGTTTCTTTTAAGATGATGCATGGGATTCTCACAGCTGCTGCGTTTGTGTTTAACCTGGGACCTTGGATGCTTTGAGCATAGCAGTAAGATATAGAAGCCCACCTAGGAAGAGAAAGGAGTCAAACAGGCAGGCTGTCTGGGAGGCCTCGGATGGGTATCAGGCACTGCTTGGGAGCACAAGAAATGTTGGGCAGGACCAAGCCTTCCTGCAGAAGGGATAAGTATGAATAACCCACAACTGATGGCCCTGCAAGTGTGGGAGAGGAGATGGAGAATGTTGTTGTACCTCCCAAGGCCCAAAGAGCCCCAAGCCCACTCTCCTCACCCTATCCTGCCACAACTTCTCACCTATACCAGTCTTAGAACTTGTAAGGACAGGAGTGGTGTCCTGAGGTTGTGGGGGGCTAGGGGCTGTCTGTAGAGGTGGGAAGCACCTGTGTTGGGAATGATACTTCCCCAGCTTTGGAGGATCTCACCTCTGGATGGAATTAGCAATGGCTCCTTAGGGCTAAATGGCTATGACTGAATCCAGCAGAACACACATATATGAATATAAATATATGAATATGTGCAAGTTTTTTTTTTTTTTTTTGACCGGTAAGGGGATTGCAACCCTCAGCATGGTGTGGTCTGCACCACGGTCAGCAAGTGAGCACACTGGCCATCCCTATATAGGATTTGAACCCGTGACCTCAGCGCCACCAGCACCGCACTCACCTGAGTGAGCCACGGAGCTGGCCCTGTGCAAGTTTTAAAAGAAAAATGTTGTCATTCTTTACTTGTTATTTTACATCTCAACCCCTCTCCCAATATTATAACATGTGGAATGTTTTTAAGTCAATAGCTATAGATGTACCTCATTCCTTCTAACAGCTGAATAGTATTTTATAGTATGACTGTGACATTATTATATTTATATATAGGCTTTGTCCACAGTTCCTGGCTCATACTACTTCCTGACCTTCTCTTGCCCTCCTTTCACCTGCTCCTTTTTTCCTGGTAGGCAGGAAATTCTCTGACTTACTGTAGTTAATTGTAGGTCATAAGACCCCCATTTCAGGAGGGGCCCTGCCTCATGCCTGGGAGGAAGGAATGCTGCACAGAAAGGCCAAGAAGAATCGGAATAGACAGGCCTTGCTGGGTTTCCCTACCCAGCACCTTTTTGTCCAATCACATTTTTACACTGTTGTCCATGCTTCAATCATGTCTGCATAATGACGCTTCCATAAAAACCCAGGAACACAGGGTTCGGCGAGCTTCCATATAGCTGAGCACATGGAGGTTCCTGGAGGGTGGTGAGCCTGGGAAGGGCATGGAAGCTCTGCTCCCCTTCCCTTATACTTCACCCTACACATCTCTTCATCTGTATTCTTTGTAATATCTTTTATAATAAACTGGTAAGCATAAGCACACGTTCCCCTGAGTTCTGTGAGCTGCTCAAGCAAACTAATTGAACCCAAGGAAGGGTGTGGGAACCCTGATTTATAACTGGTTGGTCAGAAGTTCCAGAGGCCTGGACTTACAACTGGCATCTGGAGTGGGGGGCTGTCTTGAGAACTGAGCCCTCACCATGTGCAATCTGACACTGCCTCCAGGCAGATAGAGTCGGAATTGAGCTGGAGGAAACCCCACTGGTGTCTGCTGAAGAACTGCTGGCTTGCTTGCCAGTGGGGAGAAATCCCCACACTTGGTCACAGAAGTCAGTCTTCTGTGTTGGTGGTTGTGCTGTGAGAGCTTAGGAGAGACAGTGTGTTTTTCCCACTCCTCAATGACTGTATCCTAACATTCAGATTACAGTATTGCTAATTTTTAAAAATTATAAATAATGTTGCAAAGCCCAACCTTACACATATATCTTTATGAACTTTTCCTAATATTTCTGTAGAATATAGCACTAAAGTGAAATTGTTGGACCAAATAGAATGTCCACCGCTATGGTTTGAATGTACGTGTTCCCTTTTACGTGTTAGAATCTAATACCCAATGTGAGAGTATTAAAAGGTGGGGCCTTTGGGGGAGGTGATTATGAGTACTCTACCCTCATGAATGGGATTAGTGCTCTCATAAGAGGCTGAAGGGAGTGCCTTAGACGCTTTCGCCCTTCTGCCTTCCGCCATGTGAGGATGCAGCAGTAAGGTGCCATCTTAGAAGCAGAGAGTAAGCCCTCACCAGACACTGAATTTGCCGGCACCTTGGTCTTGGATTTCCCAGGCTCCAGAATAGTGAGAAATAAATTTCTCTTATTTGTAAATGACCCAGTCTAAGGTATTTTGTTTTAGCAAATGAACTAAGACACCCACTTTTGTTTTGATAGATACATTGCCCACAAACAAATGACCATAATTTAAGTAGTTAGGAAAAGAAGCACGAGAAGAGCACACATTAATGAAATGGTAAAGAAAAATACAATAAAGATGCTCAACCAAGCCCAAATTTGTATTTTTGAAAAGACTAATAAAATAGAGAATGCTGTAAGTTTAATTAAGACAGAAAGAGGACGTGTAAATGAGAAAAAGGGGCATAACTACAAATGCAACGGAGATTAAAAATAAGCAAATACTACAGACAACTTGATGGTAATGTTTGAAAAATTCCACAAAATAGGCAAGTTTCTAGGAAAGTAAAACTTACAAAACTCACTCATAAGGAAAGAGAAAACCAAACAAACTTATAAGAATTAATTCAGAGACTAGAAAAAGAGGAGACGCCCCCCAACTCATTATATGAAGCTTGTGTAACCTTGATTCCAAATCCAGAATGAAAAAGAAAAAATAAAGGTCAAACATATTCAAGATTTTAACACAAAAGTCCTAAACATAATAGAACACTCCATCTGGTAATGTATTAAATAAAAATGACCTAATTAGGTTTATCCTAGAAATGCAAACATCAGTTATATCTATTATTAGTAAATCTGATAATATAATTCACCAGATTAACAGATTAAAAGAGAATCATCACAACCAGTGCTGAAAAATCATTTCACAAAAATGCAACCCTCACTTATGATAGAGGCTGGGGAAATGAGTCATTTGATGTACCCTATTTGGAAAAGCAGACATGATAGGAGTTGGGTATGTCCCTTCACTGAAAGTGATTTGAGGAGTCTCAACTCCTTGAGGTACAAATGTGAAATGACTTTTTCCCAGCTACCAGCCTGGCTCTGTGGATCCCTCCCTCCCACTTGTTTGCAGGTTCCCTTAATGATATCTCAGTCTGGTCTCCCCATATTCAGTTACCAGGAGTCCCTGGGCATAAAGATAGATATTTAGATTGATGAAATAGAATGGAGGATCCAGAAATAAACCCTTCCATTTATAGTCAATTGATTTTCCATGAGGATGCCAAGATAATTCAATGGGGAAAAGAATACTCTTTTCAACAAATGATGCTGGGATGACCAGATTTTCACATGCAAAAGAATGAAGTTGGACCCTGTGCTCAAACTTCAAACAAAAATGAACAAAAACTGGATCATAAATGTAAGAGCAAAAACTATAAAACTCTTAGAGAAGAATATAGGGGTAAATACTACTATTTCGGTTTAAGCAAAAACTTTTAAGACATAACACCCGAAAGCACAAGCAACAAAAGAAAAAAATAGATAAATAAGTCTTCATCAAAAATTAAAAATTTTTGTGCTTCAAAGGACACCATCAAGAAAATGACAAGACAACCCAATGAATGGTAAAAATATTAACAAATCATATATCTGATAAGGGACTTGTATCTAGTATACCTAAAGAACTCTTACAACTCAATAATAAAAAGACAAATAACCCAATTTAAAAATGGGCAAAACCTCTGAATAGACATTTCTCCAATAGTTAATCAGATCATGAAAAGATGCTCAATATCATTAGCTATTAGGGAAATGCAAACCAAAACCACGGTGAGATATTTCACACCCACCAGGATGTCTGTGATAAAAACTAGACAGATGATAATAGCAAATGTTGGTGAGGGTGTGGAGAAACCCTCATACACTGCTGATGGGAGGGTAAAATGGTGTCACTGCCGTGGAAAAGCGTGACAGTTCCTCAAAAGGTTAAACATAGAGTTACCATATGACCCAGCAATCCCACTGCTACTTATATGCCCAAGAGAAATGAAATCATAGTCCCCATAAAACTTGTGCATGAATGTTCATAGTGTCATTATTCAAACAACCCAAATGTCCATTAATTGATGACATGGATAAATCATTGCATGGATAAATAAAATGTATATATACACTATAGAATATCAGTGGGCAATAAAAATAAATGAGGTACAATATGAATGCAACTTAAAAACATTATGCTAAGTTAAAGAAGCCAGCCACAAAGGACCACATATTGTATGATTTCATTTATGTGTAATGTCCAGAAAAGGTACATTTATAGAGACTGAAAGTATATTAGTGGTTACCTAGGGCCAAGGAACTTGTGGAGAAATGATGAGTGACTGTTAGTGGGTTCTTGGTCTCTTTTTGGGGGGATAAAAATTTTCCAAAATTAGATTGTAGTGATGGTTGCACAAGTCTGTAAATATACTAAAAATCATCGAATTGTACACTTCAGAAGGGTGAATTTACAGTATATGAATGATATGTCAATGAAGCCATAAAAAAGAAAAAGTCTCTGGACATTTAAAAACCCCACTCTTCCCAAGCAGACCAGGCTTGTGTCTTTGGTGGCTTGCGGGTAAGGACAGAGGTGACATGGTTTGCTCTCTCAGTCCTCTGTTTTCTCTGTGACATCATGGAGAGGAGACAGGATCGGGGAGGTATAAAAACACTTCCTTATGTGACTCCCTGGGTGAGGGTACAGTCTCCTTTCTGCTGGACGTCACTTCTTTTCAGCCTAACTTGCTGTCCCTTCCCTCTGCAAGGCAGGGGTCTAAGTGCCAGCTCCAGTGGTGCTGCCCCGTGGGTCCTTCTGAGAGGACCCCCTGGCGGACAGGTTAAGACTGAGGTTCATCCTTTTTCCTCCTCAGCCTGTGCCACAGGTGTCCACCCCTCAGCCTCTTTTAGGATGGCTGAATCCCTCCCAACCGTCCTCAGTGTCCACTCAACCCATGGGAAACCCGCGTCCGCTTGCCAAGCCACACTGTCCCTCTCGTCTCCTCGCCTCGGCCCTCTTTCTCCTGGCCCTTCCTCTACACTCCAGCAGCATCGGGCCTGGCCATTGGGCAGTTCAGTGGTTCTGGAGTTTTCAGGCAAAAGGCATTTGCCGGTCCCTTACTTGGTGAAGGGGAGAGGGTGTGGAGGGACATTTCAGGTACTCCTAATGTTACAGGGGGAGGGGAACTCATCCGAGCCCACCCTGCTTCCGCAGGAATGGCTGCTGCTCTACGAGTTCTGCTCTCTCTTGCCTCTTCCCCTTTTTACATCAGGCTGTGTGTGCAGGGTGGGGAGTGACTAGAGAGGGAGGGCGGATGTTGTAGCATCTGTCCTGCAGAAATCCTGTGCAATCATGACTCCCAGCAGCCCTGCGTGGAGATAACGGCCCCAAACCAGGAGGTTCTTTGAACTCACAATGGAGGCTCTAAAATCAAATCCGGGATACTTAGCTTTCACACTACTGAGTTAGAATTTACTCCCAGGTGGCCTCCTCCAGACTTGGTGTGAGGATGATGGCCTGTAGGTGCCTCTTCTCCCTCCACATTTACCCCTATGTGGAAATGACTTGAGCTTTTAGGAACGTGCGTGGGACACGTTGTCTAGTTTTCATACACAGTCTAGATAGAATTATCTTTATTGGAATGGGATATGGATTTCACCTTATTGGTTGTAGCAAGAAATTGAGAGAGGAAAGGAATTAAATGCATGGGCTTCTGACATTACTTTGATCCCAGACCTTTTCTTCCCTCCCTACTTTTTTCTCCTTTACTCTTCAGTCCATTTTCTCATCAATTTAGCTATAATCTCTTATCTCACAGAAACAATCCAGAGCTGGCATTTCTCTCCAGCTAGGGCGAACATCTTCCATCTCACTTCTCCTGCCCTGGGATGTTGGCACAATCCTTCAGCTAGATTTCAGAGGCCTGAGAGCTCCAGATCTCCAGATTCAGGGGTAGGGGGTGGGAGGTGGGGAGATCTGGTCAATGAGCAACTTGGGCATAGTGTTTTGTCTCTGCCTAGCCTCTTCTCTGTCATTGGCAAAGCTGCCAGCTCCCCAGCCCTGAGTGGACATGCCTTCTTCCTGATGCAGAGGTAGCCCTTCCTCTTCCTTTAGTTTTGACCAACACTCCACCCCCACTTTCACTCCTGTCAAGTAGCTGGTACCTTCAGAGCTGTGGTGAGTGTCTGCATGACAGCTGCCTGAGAGCTCTGGCACTGCTGTCGTCACTGCTCCTTAACATGGAGTGATCTCTGCTCTCCCAGACTCCCCTGCCCTCAGAACCAGGTGTCCTCGCAGCCCAGGGTCTCCAAGGGGGCCTGGAGTGTATCTGATGGCACTGCTCCAAGCTGCTGGCTTGCCTAGGCTTCCCACACTTGCTGTGCCTGGGCCAGGGGCTCTCAGACTGGGGCTTAGAACTTCAATTGATGCCGGGGTGAAACTGGGGGTCTGCAAATCTCCTATAAAGTGAAAAAGGATGTGTTTTAATTTTAAGATAATCTAAAAAATTTAAATAAGTGTATCCTGGGTCATCTACTTCTGTTGAGGCCGTGTAAGAAAGTGGTAAAGAGATTGTGCACTGACATCGGGCGGCTGTGTTCCGATCCTGAGTCCATGTGCCAGCTGTGTGACTCAGGACAGCACTCAGCCTCTGTGCCCAAGTGCCTTCAGCTGCAAAAAGGCCGTCATAATCGGTTCTGCTCTGGGGTCCCTGTGAGCACTAAATGAGATTATGCCTGTGAAGCACTTAGCCTCATCCTTAATGGGCATCTGCAGTCAGTCACGATTCCATCTGTGTATATTAGCTGGTGGCTCCAGGACAGTCAATGGCTCAGGAGAAAAAAGACCCAGAGGTGCACTTAATAGGGAAGTGATGTATCAGAGCCGAGTGAAGGCCAAACGATACTGTGATGTGCTGACTAAATGAAGTTTTCACAGAAGTTTGAATAAGGAAAAGCAGTGTGATAATTGAGTCATCACACCAGGCTGGCTGAACTCGAAGGAAGGGGCCGGGGAGCACCGTGGGGGTTGTGCTCGCGTGGTGAGCTGCACTTCACTTTTCAGCAAAGCCTCATCTATCCCATTCCATCAGTGTTGTTAAAATGATTTTTACTGGCTTCGTCATTTTGTTTGTATTTAATTTATAAATTTGTATGTCTTTCATATGAAGCCTCTACACATGAGTGTATATCTAGACTGAACATATTTAGGTAGCTTTCTTTATAAAAATAATTTGTCAACACTTTTAATAGGCGTCCATATGTTTCTCAAGTTTAAGAAACACTGCGCTGGGTCTTTTCCATTGGAATTCAGATGGAGCGAAGTCTAATGTATCTTCTCTTTGCACAGAAGCCCTAACTTCCCATGAGTGCTGGAACTCTCCAGTTACGGGCTTAGTGGACGAGAGAAGTAGCCACCTTGGAGAACAAAGACGGGCATACCGATAGCTCTTAAACACCACCAGAGCCCCCAGGCTGGCAGCTTCTCCAGCTTCACCTCACTCCTTGGGCTTTGAGTGTGGAGTTAATTTTGCAATCCAGTTGACCATGGTGTTACTGGTCTTGTTTTCTAGTATTTGCATACAGGATCTTTGAGATTTATGGCTCTATGTGATGATGTGTTCCTTGTTGCTTATGTAACCTAGATGTCAGTAAGGGTGACTATCTTGCACTTAGCTCTGGAAAAGCCAGTGCCTCCAATGTTTCCATGAATTTCTGAGGAGCCTATATGCTCATGGTCACCTCTTACTCCAAATTTCTTCTTGTGCAGACACCATATATTTCCCTCTGCATCTTGTGGTTGCTTCTTCCCTTATCCCCACTCTGGCCTCCACCCCAGTGCAGAATTGCCCTTTTCTTTCATTTGCATCAAAACTCACAAAGCTTTTGCTTGTCTAGTAAATGTTACTGCAGGGTTAGGAACAGTTTGCAGGAGTGGGTGTAATGAAGGGAGGGAAGGGAGAGGATTCTCTTCATAGCAACACAAAGACTTAACATCAAATGTTTGACATCCCTATTCTTAAAAGTCATTTAGCCACACTGCCCTGTCACTTAACCATTGCTCCCTTCTCTCTCACCTTTCGCTCCTTCTGCCCTCAAATTTCTAGTTCTTTCTAGCAGAATTGTTCTGCTGTCTCTTCTTTAGCCTTGTCTTCAGAGTCTCACCTTGCCCCCAACACAGCATATCAAGATGTTTTCCCTAACAGTGTTCTTCCAAAGCTGCATTCTGTTGTCAAGAGGATAGAGAATTGTTGGCGCCCCACTGCACTTACTGAAGCCGTTCACTTTATCTTCCTTTTGTCTGGGAGTAGAACAAATATTAGCTCAGTGTTCACAAAACACTATCACCTACATGAGCCCCTTTGGCCATCAGAGCATCCCTGGGTAAGGTATCATACGCATTTTACAGATGTGGGACCAGAGGCTCAGAGAGGTTGAGTGAATCATTCAAAGCCACGCAGCCAGGTAAGTGGAGTAGTAGAAATCTGCACCCAGGCCTGATGATTTTGAGATATGACCTATGTTATCACACACAGAGAGGATGTGTGCTGTCTGATCATCCAGGAATCTAAGATTACATAGATTCCACAGTCAATGATTAACACACGACAACCCAGTTGTCCTCAGGTGCAGCCCTAGGAGCCCTAGCAGATAACATGCATTCTCCAGATTTGTACTGCCAGTTCCCTTGCTATGCTTCCTCTTCTTTCATTGTTTTCTGGCTAGCTCCTAATCGTCTTCCATCTAGGTATAGGACTGGGTACATACTTTGTGAGGCCCAATATGAAAGTTATTAAGAGTTTCTAACCAGTGACAGCAGAACTTTAAGCCAAGCATGGGGCAGTTTAAAATGACTGTACAGGTTGCAAACTCATGAAGCTAGATGTTTGAGGTTCTGTCCTCCAGCAAGCGTGCCCTGACTCCCCAGTTTGGGCTAGGTGCTTATCACATGCTATTGTCACTTCTTCATTATGCACCTGTCTGCCCATTAGCCTGTGAGCTTCTTGAAACCTGTGTCCTGTTCACTGTTGTTCCCCTGGTGCAAAGAGCAGGGATTTAGTGGATGTCCCTGTTGACCTAAAAAAAAGAAACTGAGGCCAAATACATGTAGCAAGGACTTATCAAGCCAATATGACGATTGAAACTGGTGAGACACATAGACCAGGTAGCCCTGAAAAATATGTTCTGAAGTAGGCCAGCAGAGCGTAGCATTTTACAATCACGAGAAGGGGAAAGGGTCAAAGGAGAGCAAGAGAAAGACAGCCCCGTCCAATTACTTCATCAGGCTTTCTACTGGTTGTACATGACATATAGATTTGGGATTGTTACTAGGTTACATCTTACATGCAGGGATATAGAGAAAGGATAATAATACATATTTTAGTACCGACCAGCCACCAAAAGAAAAATAAAATGTATTATAGGTTATTTTATGGCTTTCTGGCACCATTACAGCTGCTTCTAAGTAAAATGTTCTTAAGATAATGTTTTCCAGGACAGGTAGATGTGATTAGAGACTTTTCCTAGATCTCCCAAGGCACTATAATTTAGCTGACTTGGTAAGAGCAGATTCTTTGGGTTATCATTTCCACCCTTTTGGTCAAAAATCTTTCATTTGAAAGCACTGATGATCAACTAAAGTAGACATTTTAGTTCCTCATCACTGGAAAGGCTCATTTCCAGAAGGTTAGGTAGACACTGTGGTCCTTGTTTGCTGGGAGGGCTCATTCATAGAAAGTCTGTCCCGTGTAGGAGGGGAAGAAGTCAGGCTCTGGCCTCTAGGTCCAAGCCCAAATTTTAAGCAACGTGGGAGCTGGGAAAGAACAGTAGTCAGACCCTTTCATTCTTGGCAAACCTGAAAAACTGGAGAGAGCATTTGTTGCTTATCTGACAGAAGGGTCAGCTGTGTCCTTGGACAAGAGTGTACTCAAAACAAACAGCAAAAGAAAGGAAACGAAAGCAAAGGGCCCTTTTATAACTTAAACTAGGTAGTATGTTTAACTTGTCATAGCCCTGGGAAAATGAATATTAAAGCAAGAGGTTAACTTAGTAAGAAATCTTGAGGCACACGGCCTGGTCAGAATGTGAACTAAGACACGAGACCCACAGTTTGACAAAAGTCTAAGATGAGGAGAATTCCCCAGAGTAAAAGTCAAAGTCCAAAAGTTTCAGCAACATTGGTCATGGAGTTGTCATCAGGTCACATCCAGTAAATCTGCCTGCCCAGCTGCCGTTGTCTTCTAGTCCTGGTTGGAAGAGTGAGGTGGTGAGGTGTCTGGCTATGGCTTAGCTCCACTTGAAGGTCTCTAGTAATGGACGAGGCCCACTCAGAATGCATTTTCCTTTTTAAAATGAGAAACATGAATCCATGAGTCCATACCTTTAAGCTTAGCTGTACAGGGATTGGCTAACAATACCTGACATGGTCCCATTTAATGTGGCTGGACAGAGTCCTTTGATTTGATGACATCTTTAATAAACAGAGTCTCTGAGTTGGAGACCATTGTCTTTGATATATTCATCTTCTGGGAATTCACTGTGGAAGAATCCTTTATTAATTTAGAATTTTTGGTGAGAACTTTATGGGAAGAATATCACCTGTTAGAAGAGCTGATTTATAAAGTCATATAGGCACATAGACCTACCCATTATTATTTCAAAGGGAGAAAGCTGATACTTTTTAAATGGGGTAGAACACAAGTTTTTTAGGTTGACACCCCACCAGGGGCTTGCGGCTCCTAAAAGTGGGGCCTGGAGAAACCAGACAGTGAATTATCATCTCCATGTAGGTCCCACCCAGGAACGCATGTGGATCAGACCAAGCATGACTGAGTGAGCCTCTGGGATTTGCCAGGGGTTTCAGGGATGGGGTAGAGGTAGGGTAGAGACCTGATTTCTCTTCAAGAGAGCATGTTAATCATTTACTGTCCAGTACCTCACAAACCCTGCTCCTCAAGGCTAAGCAAGGTGTGATGAACTACGAGGTGGGAGACAGGCGGGTGACAAGGGCCGAGACTGGGGGCAGGCAGCTTGTCACCAGCCCTCTGGTCCTTACCCTGGCTCAGTGACCATTCTGTAACCTACTGAGTCTTCTTAGGCGCTCATGTCCCCTTGATATCCTTACCCACCTCCCTGCTCAGCGGCTTGTGTGGGGCAAGGGAAATATTTCCCACGTCTGCTCAAAACCAGGAGAATGGAGGAGGGCAGAATTCTCAAAAGTTTTAGACAACAACCAGACCTCATATGGAGCCACCCTGGGTCCCATAGATTTCTTTTGTTTCTAAGTGTCAGAAACTCTACTCTGTGGAAGCAGAAAAGGGGGTGTAATAGCTCAAAACTGAGATCAAGGGCAGATGTATCTTTAGGCACTGCTGGTCCTTGAGCCCAAATGATGTGACCAAAGCTCAGTTTCTCTCTTTTCATTTCGTTGCATATGGAGGGCAAGATTTCAAACCTCCTGAAAACAGTTGGCAGAAACCCTGGGAAGGGCTTTGATTGGTGGGACGTGGGTAATGAGCATGTCTCTGAACCAATCCTTGTGTCCAGGTGTGGGAGCAAGAGTGGTGCCTCCAGAAGAGCAGCCGGGATGGATCGGACAGGCAGAAATGCCAGTGGCTACCAGTCTGCTGTTTGCAATTTACCCAGCACCACCTTTTCTCTCTGTCATTGGCTTCTAGGCTTTTAGAGCCTGATCCCAGGAAGATCCCGTAGAGAGGAAAATGCTGAGTACAGGGAACTGCCTGGAAGGTCAGGCCTTGGCTGGTGCCCCAGGCTCACTGTTTCCAGAAAGCTCTTCCCATCCTCCCTCAGAGCAAATCCCAGTGTTGTCTCCACAGCCCCGGGTGAGGAGACCGCCCAGGCAGAGCTTTCTCAAAGGGCTTCAATTCCAGAATGTCTTTCTTTGAGGTTGGGAAATAGTCTTTATTTTATTTTTACCTCAGAAATGAGCCAATCATAATGAAAGGGAGACAGAGAGAACTCTCTATAAAAAGAATAAAGTGCAACATTGCTCTGGGGGCCTTTCCTTTAGACCTCAGTTCACACAAACCCTGCTCCTAGGGCCAAGCAAGGCATGGAGAACTTTAGTGGCGGTGATGATGAGGATTGTCTTCAACACACTGGGCATTTCTCACTTTCGGATGTGCTAAGAGGAAAGACCAAATATTTTCAGCAGCTGACTCCGTCTTTGGCGAGGATTATGAAGATTTCTCGAGTCTGAGGTGGCTGAGAAGTGGCTCCATGTCTAGTGTCTCTCTGCTGTGGTTGTTCTGCCTGTGGAGAACCACAGGTAGAAAGGAACCAGAAGGGTCAAGTGTGAGGATGTAGATTCGAGATAAAAGAGCTGGAGTCTCAAGGCCAGCACATCTGGGTTCCATGCCTGCCCTCTCATGACTTTCTGGTTGACCTTGGCTCCAGTCACTGGGCCTCAGTTTCCCCAACTGTACTGTGAGGGGTTGGACAAGATGGTCTCTGTGATCCTTCTTAGCTTTAATCTCTGTGAGTGTAGTAGAGTAGGAAGACTAACCAGGACTCTGGTTCTGTCTCTGCTGTGGGACTCATTAGGTTACCTTGGGTAAGTCCCTCCTCCATGTTGGGCCAATCTCCTATCCTTGAACAGCCTACATCACATAGAAGGGCTGTATAAGAGGTGGTGTGGAGTGATGGGCATGGAGCAGGGCTCTCTTGGGCCAAGATTTCGGAGGCCTGCTCCTTGGCAGGCTCCACCATTGAGGACCTGGTGCACTAGAAAACAGCCCTCCAATGAAGTCTGTGAGTCCAGTCCCCCCATTTATGGGGACCACACCCAGTCACATGTCCTCGGGCCTCCCCAGCCTGCTCTGACCACTTCTGCTCTTCTGTCCTCAATACCTAAACCAATCTGGACATGCCTCACCCAAAATGTTGCATTCAGCAAAGCCTCGTTGAAGCCTGTTCTGAGCCATGGTGCCTTGGGTTGAATGTCTCCCCAAAACTTAGTCTCTACTGTGGCAATATAAAGAGGGTGGGAAATCCTAATATGGTAATTGAAATATGGGGCCTTGGAGAGGTGATTAGCTTGTAGAACCATGCTGTAGTGAATGGATTAAAAATGGTGGTCAGGGGCATGGGTCTCAGGGCTTTAAAAGAAGAGAGAGGAGAGTCTGTCTCTTTTTCTGCTCCACCATTTTCATAATGTGATAGCCTGTCATCACTGATGTCACCACCAAGAAAGCCTTCACCAGATGTGTTCCCTGGACTTTGGACTTCCAGCCTCTCAAACTGTAAGCAATAAATTTCATTTTCTTACAAAGTACCCAGTTCCAGGTATTTTGTTATAAGCAACAGAAATGGACTAATATACAAGGGGAAGAACATCTGAGAGTCCAGTAGAACATTGAGGAAGCAGACATGACTCCCATCCCCAGGGAGCTCATGGTCTGGGTTAGGGAGGGGACAGGTGAGCATGTACCAAGTGCTGGGAAAAAGGGGCAGCACCCTCAGCCAGAAAATAGGAAGAGATTTCATGCTGGGGGATCTAGGAGGATGAGATGGAGGACTTGAGATGAGCTGCTGGCAGAGCACCCAGCATGATGGAGGAAATAAATGCAAAAGGTCTCAGCAGCACAAGGCCCAGAGGAGGAGGTGACGAGGCTGGAAAGGAGCATGGGCCAAATCTCAACAAGGATAGGCCCTTGAGCCCTGGAGGGGGTGGGTCGGGGCTGGGGAAGCAGTGAGTTTTCTGTATTAGTCTAGAACCTTTTGGTTGCAAGTGATGAAATCCCACCTCGAACTAATCCAGGCAAAAAAAAGGGCAATTTCGGGCCGGCCCGGTGGCGAACTGGAGAGTGCGCCGCTTGGGAGTGCGGCGGCGCTCCCGCCGAGGGTTCGGATCCCATGTGGAGACCGGTTCCCGCTCACTGGCTGAGCGTGGTGCGGGCGCGACACCGAGGGTTGCGATCCCGTTGCCGGTCCCCGGTACGGGCGCGACACCGAGGGTTGCGATCCCGTTACCGGTCAGTAAAAAAGACAAAAAGGAAAAAAAAAAAGGGCAATTTAGAGGAAGAGCAGAAAATCCGAGGAAGGCATGAGGAATGAGCAGGTGAAGTCCCAGGGTGCTGCTGGTTTTCAGGAACAGCTAGCCAGGGACTCAGACACATCAGGACCAGCTCTTGATCCTGTTTCTCTCTGTTGGTTCCATTTTCCTCTTTCATGGCAGACTAAATGTCTCTACACGGAGGACTCCTGGGGAAGGGATTTATTGGCCCAGCTTGGGTCAGGCTCCCACCCTTGGATCAATCAGCTATGGACAGAAGTTGGGGTCACATGGTAAGAGGGCTGCTCTGCCACTGTCAGCAGATGGCTAGGGAGGGCAGTTTCTGAAGGAAGGGACAATGCTGAGCAGGCAGCTTGAGAACTGTCCCGAGTTTCAGAGCAGAGGAATGGCCCGACCTGACCCGCATTTTGAGAAGAGTAAGCATTAAAGATGACAGTTTTCCCCCTTTTATTCATAAAAACAAATTTGCAACAATTTATTAAAAATCGATACCATGCAGTAGGGGTACGAGAAACTCCTCATTTACATTTGAGTCTGGCAGTTCCAGTCTAATTTAAAGCGTTTGTGCACTAACATCATTGGAAAATGCCTTCAGGCCGAAGCCTCTTCGGAAATGGGTGGTGTGTTTGCTGTATATAAAAGAACAGAACCATTAAATAGCTAGAGTCACTTCTGTGGGTCTTGTTATTTGCAGGGAAATTAAAAAAAAAATGGGTGAGCCTACAGTATCAGTAAGACAGAATGTACTTTGTGAGTTAACCTAGAAGACTGTGCACGTTCAGGAGTCACAAAGGGTTACAGACGCACACGCTCACCTCCGACAGTCCAATACTTTGTTTTTTTCCTGCTATGCTGGAATAATATTTCTACAGGTATTTTTGTGTGTGTATACATTATGTACAATTGTCTCTTTCCCTTTGAAAAATTAATGTGGTCCTTTAAATTAAATTTGGTTTTGGTGAAATCAAGAAAGCAAGTAAATACTGGTAATACACAGTGAGTGACAACACCGATTTTTAGTGCCTAAACAGAGAATGACTTCAACTTGACCTGTGATGTGTTAACATTTTTTTTTCCCCTAAAAGCTACAGTACCTCTGTTACCTCTCTTTGGGGGAAGGGAGGGGAAAGCTATGCTCTGTGAAATAGGGTGTGTGAGATGTTGGTGATGCTAGGATTCCATGGGCCCTTTCGTCAAAGCCTGATGGTGACAACAATAGATTCCTGACTGCAGTGGTTCTGGGAAGAGATTATTGCCTGCCTGTTGAAGCTGCCATTAGGTATCTTCAGGGAGTGAGCGAACCGCTCATTTGTGCAGACGTCCTGGACGTTGTCATTCAGGCCTTTCTTTAGCAAAGAATGAACCTGTCTAGGAATGTCAGAAAAGTCATTGGGAGCCTCCCTCCAGCCAGGTTGTTCCGGGTAGAGGGCTGTGCTGGAAGCTTCTCTGGGCCACACCCCCAGCTTTAGTGAGGGCTGTAGGTCACAGTCATACTAATACCTCACGGGTCGGGGACGCTTCACTGTTTGGTACAAAGCTCTCCCGGACGAGATCAAGTTTCGATCCTCAGAATGACCCTGTGAGGTAGGCAGGGTGGGTGTTATTTCAACCCCAATCTGTTACAGAGGGGAAACAGGCTCACAGAGAGACTAGTGACTTGCCCAAGGCCATGTAGGGAATTAACAGAGGGATGAGGACTTGAACCCAGGTCTGTCTGACTCCCAGGCCAGTGCTCCTCAGGGTTCAATTAAAAGGGAAGTGTGATCTTATGAATGAGAACCAGTCTGCTGACTGATTACCCCAGGGACCCCCAAGGGGAGAGCTTCTTGGCTTGTTTGGATGGAAGGCCACCTTCTGGAAGCCACGGGAAGCCTCAGCCAGCAACTCTCTCCCCTGACTAGAGGGATGTCTTTTAGCAGAATGTCCCTGGTTCACTTTGGTCATAAAAACAGTCAGTGGGGGGAAAAAAAAATCCCAGCCAGCCCTTGGGCCCTGATGAGAGGGGTTAAAGTGCACAATCTTTCTTTACCGTGTTTGCTGGGACAGACATTCCATGATTGGCTTGGGTGGTGCCCCTCATTGCCGGGAACACCCGACATGAACACAGGACATGGTCAACATGGTGGGTGCATGACAGACTGTCGGTGAATGCTGCAGAGCGTGTCTGCAATGACGTGCCCTAAATCCCCACGGTCCCTGGGACGGGTGTTACTGTATTAATGTGTGACATTTGTCAGAGAGTCACAAACATCTCGTCCGGTGATGGAGGTCCCACCGGGAGCCTGTGAGCCAGCCTGCTCCGGTGCCCCAGCGCTCCGGCCCACCCGCCCCAGGGCTGTGCCTGTCTGCTGTTCCTGCAGACTCCCTGTTCCAGGAAGGCTGGGGTTGGCGGGACTGGCAGCTGGGGCCTGGCAGCCCTGCCTCCCTCCTCCCCCAGAGTGGAGAAGGGCTGGCCTGGGGGGCCATACCAGTGATGTGTGTGCAGAGTGCAGAGGCGGTCTCTCCAGGAGCCCCTTGCCTCTTCCGAGGCTGTGTAGGGCCACTCAGTGACTTCTAGCTGGAGTTCTAGTGCCTCTCTCCTTGTCTAGATTTTTTTTGTGTGTGTGAGTTTCAAATATCCCAGCTCCTCCTTGTTTGCAGACATTAACGAAGAAGTCATTTGCATTTCTCTTCTTTGTGAAAGAATAAGAACTTCACAAATAAGGCTCGAGGTCAGGTTCCACATCCCCCACCCGCGGCCTGTCCACCTGAGTGCCATCCGAGCAGTCCCGTGAGGCCAGCTGTGGTGCCCAGCTTCTAGGCAGCCAGAGCCGACAGTGTTCCTATAGCAGATGCCTCTGCCCGGTGTGGTTCTGTCACAGGGAGGCCCCGGCCCCAGACCTCCCACCCTTACAGGCCCGAGACCATGACTCGGAAGGAGGGTGGCACATGTCTGTGGCGGGGGCTGGCGGTGGGGCTGACGCAGGGGCTGACACAGCTGGCATCCACGCCTCCAATGGACGGGAGGTAGGCGTGGTGGAGGATGGGGAGCTGGAGGGACAGCCGGCGCTGGATGCTGGAGAGGAAGAGAGGGAGGGGTGTTAGTGAAGGCTGTGTAGTGGATATTGTTATGTTCCCCCCAAACTCACCGAGACTTGAATTGTCTCCCACGTTTTATGTAGTAGAAACTTAGCCCCCACTGTGACTGTTAAGAGGGTGGGAAATCCTATTATGGTAATTGAGAGATGGAGCCTTGAAGAGGTGAACCTTGCAGTAGTGAATGGATGAATAATGGTGGTCAGGGGTGTGGTTCTGAGGGCTTTAAAAGGAGAGGAGAGACTGTCTTTCTCTCTCTGCTGTCTCTGCTTCTCCCACGTTGCAGTGTGAGACCCCTGGGTCACTGTCACCATCACCAGGTGGACTTTGGATTTCCTACCCTCAGAGACTGTCAGCAATAAATTTTGTTTTTCTTTATAAAATACCCAGTTCCATGTATTTTGTTATAAGCAACAAAAACAGACCAATACAGGCTGCTCACCAGAACGTTCCTTGGACTTGCTTTGGCTAAAAAAGCTGATGACAGGGGCCTCTTTTTCCCTGAATCCAAGCTCTGTCCATCCAGATTGTCTAACCATTCAGTCACCCAGCAGGTATTCCACACAGGCCTACATGGACCAGCCACTGCTCTGGAATAAGCAGGGAGACTAGAACGAACAAGGAAGACGCAGTCTTTCTGAGCCTCCGGTCCAGGATTTTGGCGATTACCTTGACTGTCATAGCAGTATTACTAAGAACAAGGCCTTGCCCTTCCAACAGCCTCTGCTGCACACACAAGACATTTCTTTCTCTACTCTTGCAAGCCTCCAAATGGAGCTGGCTTTCGGTTCCATCCCTGCACGGCTTCTCAGCTGTTCTATCCTTCCTCACTCTCCTCTGCCACTGCCTTTCCCAGGGCCACATCCCTTCTGGCTGGGACAATTCCAACAAGTTCCTTTCTGGTCTTTTGGCTTCTTTGGTGACTAGTGTCATCTTTCCAACACTGGGAAGCCACGGAAGGGAAAAGAGGACATCCTTGGATGTGACATTCAGGGCTCCCCAAGTTCTGTCTCTCACCAGACTCTCCAGGTAAATCTTCTATCCTCTCTCCTGCCAAGCCCTGCCCGCTGGCTGTCTCTCACCAGACTCTCCAGGTAAATCTTCTATCCTCTCTCCTGCCAAGCCCTGCCCGCTAGGCTTTAGCTAGTTTTCCCTAAAATGCTGCTCCTGGGCGCTCTTCCTTGCCTTGCACACGCTGTTTCCCCTGTCTGGAATACTCTACTTCTGGACCTGATGAACTGTGTTTTCTTTCAGATCCAGTTCAAATGTCATCTGCTTTGTGCTAGCCCCTTTGTGCTAGCCCACTCAGAGAATGAACCCCTTCCTCCTCAAAGCCCCCAAGATCCTCGGTAAATACACCAGGGGGTGGGTTCGCATGTGACCGATGGAGGAGCAGAAAGGGAAAAGGGGACTGACCACACCCTTCTCGCTGCCACACCCTTAATGGTCTTAATGCCTGTCATGCCCATAAGTCACCTCAATTGTTGAAAAGGCTGCTTTTGGGGAGTGTGCCCAGGCAACTGCTCCCCTGCTCTGCTCAGCAGCATTTCTGCATAGCTCTCCATTGGCACACTCAGCCTATTGTATTCCCTGACGGAAGGGACTGGGCTCTTATACCTCCTTGTGTCCCCAGTGCCTGACCACTCAGGGGCAAAAAATGAAATAAAACGAAGCAAAAACAAGACCAGATCTTAACAAGAACCCAAATAGGCAAAAGAGGTGTTGTTATTCCCATTACAGAAATGAGGGAAGGGTACAGAGTTTATGTAACTTGCTCACAGAAACAAAATCTAAACTGGGGAAGTTGGGGCTCTTGCTTCTTCTGTCAAACTGCACTGCTTTGTGGTGGAGGCAAATCAATTCATGGGGGCTGTCTTGCCCCAACAAGACGTGCCCCTGGAGTTCATTTAGGGCACTGATGGGTTCTGAGATGGAAGGGTACAGATGAAGTGCTGCCCCCATGCCCCCAGGAATTGTTGACCAGAAAGACTTCTTCCGAGAGACAACTCATGGGTGTGCATGGAAATACAGTGCTGGAGAGCTTGTTTTGAGGTTAAAGTGGGACCTGTGTAATGTCAGCCATGGCTTGTTCTTAAGGCAAGGTACGCTGGCAAAGACTCCAGGAAGAAAGAGGAGCTGAGGAATAAACTCTGACTGGGAAAGGGTGCCATCTGCCTAGGCAGGATGGGTGTCTGTCTCGCGGTTGTCAGAGCCACAACATTCTGCTGTCTGTTGGGATCCTGTTCACCTTTTCATTCACTCAACAAACACTTGTCAAGAATCTACTCAGTGTTGGGATCCTGTTCACCTTTTCATTCACTCAACAGTGTCAAGAACCTGTGTTCAGTCCAGGGGACACACAAGGATTCATGCCTTACCCTCGAGGTGCTTATGCTCTAGCAGAGGCACCTGATAGGTAAACTGCTGACAAATGCCACGAAACCAACAGTAATTGTTCTGACTGTAAGCCGGGTAGGCCTTGGAGCTAGTTGGGTTGACAGGCTATTAGCTCTAACAGTAAATGGTCCCAAATGATGTTGTAGTTGGTGAGTCAGCTGCCTTTGCTGGTTCCACACTGCCTGTTACTTCCCAGAGGCCAAGTTTCAAGGTTTATGTTTTTTTTATGTTTTTTATTTTAAAGGTGACTGGTAAGGGGATCTTAACCCTTGACTTGGTGTTGTCAGCACTACGCTCTTCCAAGTGAGCTAACCGGCCATCCCTATATAGGGATCTGAACCTGTGGCCCTGGTGTTATCAGCACCACGCTCTCCCAAGTGAGCCACGGGCCAGTCCTTCGAAGTTTATGTTTCTAACCTCTGCTTCCAATGTGCTATAAGATGGGAAGAACTAAAATTGCCAATGGGGACAAAGCTGACATATTCACATCTTTGTTTAGATATGTCATTGAGTCTTCTTTGACAACCCTAGTTAAAATGACACTCCCTAACCTCCTTCCCGGCTTTATTTTTCTCCAAAGCACCTGTCATTTAACATATTATGTCTTGCTTTTTTTTTTTTCTTAATTAAGTTATTATCCTTCCAGATAGAGTGAAAGACCCACAGAAGGAGGAATTTTTATCTGTTTTCTTCACTGCTGTGTCTGCAGCACCTATGCCTGACACATCGAGAGGTCTCAGTAAATCGTTAAGTGAATGCATTTAGTAAGGTTTAAATTTATACATAACAGAGGCAGCGTGCTACAGCGGGAAACGTGGGATTTGATGTTGGACAGACAGGAGTTCAAATTCTATCTCCTGCACTTAGCAACTGGGTGAGGTTTGACATGTCACTTCCCCTTTTGAATATTATTTTTCTCATCTGTAAAAAGAGCATTGTAATTTGACCTGCATCACGGGATCACTGTGGACATCAAATAAAATAGTGCATGTGAAAACATAGTGCAAACTGTAAGCCATTGTGCACAAGTAACATTACTCTTTGGTAATTATTCTCAAGAAGAAGTACTTACTGTTCTGGGGAGTTTATATCTTCTATAGGATCTTTGCATGTTTGAGAAGGCTCTGTCGTGTTCCACTGTAGCTGGGGATTTTGATCGAGGTGATTTTTTAAAATGGCCTTTCCCCCATCTAAATGCAAAACAGCGATATTACAATACCTTCTGCTAATTGAGTTGTTAAAAATCAACAATACAATCTCCCGAGGATGCTGCCCAAGGAAAGAGAATGTGCAAAAGCCCATCATCCCTCTGCATTCTGTAAGCTGTGGTCTGTACAGCAAACCTCTCGGGACCACGGCAGTGAGCTGAGAAGCCTCCGCCCAGGGATGGAAGCGGCATGTGAGGGATACGTGTGGCCTGCCCTGCACCCTCCTTCTCACCAAGAAAAAAGGGAGGAAGTCAAGTCTACTGCTGTAAGCGACATAACTTGGAATAGAGAAGTTCTAATACTAAGACTCTTTTCACTGGTGCAGACGGATGTAATGACAAAGGAAAAAAACAAAACAAAACAAAAAATGCCAACTCCAGGGTATATTTTCGACGAGATTGGCGAAGACTGAAAAGAATAATGACAGTCAGTAAACTGTTTGTTGGAGTATAAATTGACAAAACTTTACTGGGGGGCACTGTCAGTATATATCAAACACCATAAAAAGTGCATATCTTTTACCCAGAATTTCCACTTCTGGGAATTATCCTAAGGAAATAATCATGGATATGTGCAAAGATATATACAAGATGTTCCAATCAGTATCATTTACAATATCAAAATGTTGGAACAAATCCGAATTTGTCCAGCAATAATGGATTAATCACATAAGTTATGGGGCCTCCATTCAAAGGAGAATTGCTAGCCACAAAACGTGGTGATGTAAATCCTCTCAACCCTCTTTGTGCTTCAGAACCACCTGGAAAAATTTAAAGAAATATAAAAACCTAGCCCTCACTCAAGAGATCTGGATTCATTCAGTCTGGAGAGGAGCACTGGTGTTTTAGTTTTTGTTTTCCTGCAGTGGCCAACCTTCTATGTATGCCATTTTGCACCTATGTGAATACAGTCAATCCTCATTATTCATGGATTCTGTACTTGCAACTCGTCTGCTTGCTGAAATTCACTTGTAACCCCCAAATCAATACTTGTGATGCTTTTGTGGTCATTTGCCAACATGCACAAACTGTTGAAAAATTTGACTTGTCT
>NW_007727262.1:133664-136003 GCF_000696425.1 Galeopterus variegatus
CAACATGCACAAACTGTTGAAAAATTTGACTTGTCTGATGCACACGTTCCCAGCTGAGGCTAAACAAGGCGAGGGCCTGCCTTCTTGTTTCAGTTCTTACTGTAAATAAGTATCTTTTTCAATGTCTGTCTAGTGACACGTTTTTTCACATTTTTGTGCTCTTTATTGGTGATTTTGCTGTTTAAATAGACCCCAAGCATAGTACTGAAGTGCTGTCTAGTGTTCCTAACTAAGCACAAGACAGTTGTGATATGCCTTACAGAGAAAAATACATGTATTAGATGATCTTCCATCGAGCATGAGTTATAGTGCTGTTGGTCATGAGTTCAATGTTAATGAATCAACAATATATATTCAATAAGGTGTCTTTAAACCGAAATGTATATAAAACATGTATTGACTGGTGACAAAAATGTCAACCTTTGAGAGGCTCACAGGAAATGAAACCTGTACAGTTATGTGCCAAACAATGTTTTGGTCAACAACAGACAGCATATGAGACAGTGGTCCCATAAGATCATAATACTGTATTTTTATTGTAACTTTTCTATGTTTAGATACACAAATACTTACCATTGCGTATAGTCTCCAGTACAGTAGCGTGTTGCAAAGGCTATACCATGTAGCTTAGGTGTGTAGTAGGCGATACCATCTAGGTTTGCGTAAGGACATTGTATGGTGTTTGCACAATGGTGAAATTGCCTGATACATTTCTCAACGTATCCTTGTCATTAAGCAATACACGACTGTACTTCCCCTATGAGCAATGGCTCAGTATTCGCTGGTTCACTGTCCATGGCGACTTTACAGAATATAACTACCACTACCATGAATAACGAGAGTCAACTGTATATCCATAGTGCAGTGGTCTGAATGTGTCCCCCAAATTCATGTGTTGAAACTTAATGGCCAACATGATGGTATTAAGAGGTGGGGACTTTAGGAGGTGATGAAGTCATGATGGGATTAAGGACCTTATAAAAGGGCTTTAGGGAATGTCCCTCCTGCCATGGGAGAACACAGTGTTCTTCCCCTCTGGAGGATGGAGTATTCCAGGTGTCGTCTCAAAAGCAGAGATTGGGCACTCGGCAGACACCAAACCTACTGACACCTTGATCTTGGACTTCCCAGCCTCCAGAACTGTGAGAAATAAATTTCTGTTGTTTGTAAATTACCCAGTCTGTGGTATTTTGTTATAGCAGCACAAAGACACATAGAATAAATTCCAGAGGTGAAATTGCTGGGTCAAAATTTGTATTTCAACCAGCAATGTTTAAGAATATGCCTTTCCTCATCAGTTTCCTTGCACTCTTAGCAACTTATTGATCCCTGATCTTTGCCAGTCTTGTAGGTGAAAATAGCACTTCACTGCAGATTTAATTTGCATTCCTTTAAGAAGGAATGAGATTGAGTGTCTTTTCATAAGCTTAAGAACCACTTGTATTCCCTTTTATGAGAACTCTTTTTTGCTCCGTTTTCTTTTGGGCTGTTGGTCTTTTTCTTATTAATTTGTATATAGTTATATATACTTTTTATATAATTATGTATAATTTCTCTTTATATATAAAGGAATAAGCTTGTTATCTGAATTAAATTATTTTTGGCTTATGTGTTGTTTGATTTTTTGACTATACTTACGATAGCTTTTGCATTGTGAAAAAAAGTTTTTGTAGTTAAATTGACCAACCTTTCCTTTTGTGGTTTCTGTTTTGCATCAAACCGAGAAAGGCCTTCCCCTATTTGAGATTATTGAAAAAAATTCTCCTTTGGTTTCCACTAGTACTTTCATAATTTCACTTTTTATCGGTGAATCTTTTATCCACCTGGAATTCATTTTTGTGTAAGGTTGAGGTAAGGCTCTACCTTTATTCTTTTCTAAATGGCTATCCATTTATCCCATGAAATTTGTTGAATAATTCATTTTTTTCACCAATTTGAAATGCCCACTTTTTATACTAAAACTACTAAGAGTAACTTTTATTCTTTTAATTTCCTTATTATCTCAATTTAAACATTTTTTGCAATCAACATCTTATATAATAAAAATTATGTAATGATAACTATATAATTAGATAATATTGCTTCAACAATAAGAATATTTATTATTTATGTAATAATAAAAGAAACAAAAGATTTTTTATTGATTTAAAAATAATTTTATAAAAAATTAATAAATATATGCTAATGACAAAATCCAAACTGTAGAGAAGTATATAAAATGATATGTGAGAGTCCCTTTTCACTCCCTCTCAGCAGTACTGTTCCCTCTCACACACGTGAACACTGTTAATTTGGTGTTTGTTCTCACAGACCTTTTAAAAAATGCATTTACACACACA
>NW_007727262.1:137503-139722 GCF_000696425.1 Galeopterus variegatus
AGAAGTTCTTCGAAACCTCACTAAGAACAAAAGGGAAAATTCAACGTGCTCCCAGTCAGCATACTAAGAATGCTGGCCACATTATATATGTGTGGAACTGAACCCAAGGGACAAGGAACAAGCCTCAGGTCCAGGTGGGGTGGGACTCCAAACAGACACTGAACTGTGGTCAGGAGACAGGGCTTCCACAGGCTCCAGTTCTGCGTGTATGTGTGACTTCAGACAAGTCCTTTGCCCTCCCTGAGCCTCAGTTTCTTCATCTATAAAATGGAAGATGGATGTCTGGGGTCTGAAACCCAGAACCCTGTGTTCCAGGACCCTGCTTCCTCTTACCTGTGCTCTCAGTGAAGTTCCCCAGGTTGAGGATGTCATTGAGCTCTTGGTAGTGGTTCTGTTTAATGTAGGTGGTCTTTTCTGGTGTGTCTTGCAGCTGCATGGTGACTTCTTCCAAGTCTTTATCCAGCTAGAAGACAAAGGCTTCAGCTGAGCCAGAGTCCCCAGCCCAGCCCCTGCCCAGCCCTGGCAGCTAGGCCTCTAGGGCCAAGTGGTGGCTTGCAGGGCTGGGTGTCTTCCTGGCTTTGAGAGGGAATTGAGAGCTGGGGATGCTGCTGCATCTTGGTGAAGAGATGTAGAAGGACCCTGCCAGCTCTTGTTCAAGGAGGAGCTGGGATGAGAGGGACCTGGGCTTCACAATTATGAGCTCTATGTAGGCTTGAGCCTTGATGGAGCAGCCAAGCAAGCCCACGGAGGCAGGGCACAGAGAGCTCAGGCTGTGGAGTCAGACAGGCCACGGGGCAAGCACAGGGCTGCCCCTTACCGGCTGTGTACTAGTTGGTGAGAGCCAAGTCTAAACTTCTTTATCTGTAGAATGGGGTGGCAGGGGGTAGGGTGTTGTGAAGATTAAATGAGATAATCATATAAAATTTAAAGCATGGGAAGTTTAGCTCAGTGCCTAACACATAATAAGGGAAACCTACTACTATAATAATATCACTATAATTATGATTACTAATACCTAACAGGACCCTCAGAGGGAAGGACAGATATGCAGGGCTAGTTAAGCTTTGAGCCTCACACCATCATGGAGATTCAGACCAGTGGGGGCTGATCCAGAGTTGTTAATCAGGATGAGTCCCAGTCATTCCCAGGTTATATAAAAATCAGGTGTTAGTCCTGGGGCAATGCAGCCCCAGAGAAGACTGGGGAGTATGTGTGTTGGTGGGAGGGGTGGTAGTTGAGGTGGGTAGTGGGCATCCCTCTACAGTATAAGAGAGGGGACCTTATAAACTGTAAAGTGCTGTTCTGATGTCAGCAGCACAGCCATTAAATTGTTTAATAAGTCTCATATGAAGAGCTTTTCAGTGCAACTACAAAGGCAGGGCTAGGTTTGAAGGGTAAAAGCAACAGGAAGCCTGATTGCAAATCAATTCTAGGAAAAACAACCGAGCATTTTAGAGTTTTTAGCAGTGGCTTGGGTTTCCTAGAGTGAGTGAACTCGTCATTGATGGAGTGTGCAAGTAGAAGGTGAATGTCAAGGTACAGAGATTTGGTATTACTAATAACAGAGAGGTCTGATACTAAAACAGAACCAGCAATGAGCATTGCGGAATTGAAACGTTTCCTGCTTGGTTCTGTTGACTGATGGTGGGCTGCCCCAGCCTAATGCAGTCACCTTCGGGTGCTCGGACAACTGAGTAGTGGCTCTCCGTGGCAGACTGCTCTGAGCCCCCACAGGGATGCCAGATCTATCAGATAAAAATACAGAAGGCCCAGACCAATTTGAATTTAGGATAACTAATTCTTTTTTTGGTTTAAGTATATGCCAAGCATTGCATGGGGTATACTTATACTGAAAAATATGACTGGTTATTTATCTGAAATTCAAATTTAACTAGTCATCCTGCATCGAATCTGGCAATCCTATGTCTCACTTCTCCTTGCAACTGTCCAGCTAGAAACTGCATTTCCAGCCTCATCTGCAGCTGTGTGCTCACTTAAGTTCTTGCCAACGTAACTGCAGCAGAACCAGAATGTGTGCAATTTTTTTGCTTAAAAGGCAATCCCTTGCATGGACTTCCTGTCTCTTCCCTTCCTGAGACTGAGAACAGGGCATGCCTTCCACCTGGTTTTAGCCGTACTCATGAGGAAAACTGGGGGTGGGGGGCAGCAGAAAACCAGAGAGAAGGAACCTAGTCCAGCAATGACCACGGGAGAAGAGC
>NW_007727262.1:140773-142679 GCF_000696425.1 Galeopterus variegatus
TGGATAGGACAGCACCAGCACCATGCGGGGTGTTCTAGAGGAGGTGTGGTGGGAGGGGCAGCTCTGGGAGTCACTGCACAGGTCAGAAGGACTCAGATGGGAGGATGGGGCCCTGGCTGATAGGTGCAGGGGGAGGCACCTCTGTGATCTTCATTCGCAGGCGATGGTTTTCTGATTGCAGGCCCTCCAGGCGGGATGTGCTCGCTTGGTTCACACTGGTGACTGAGGTGGACGTTTTAGAGTCTTCTTTCTTCTGATTCTGAGTGAACTGGAAGCGCCTGTTCTGAGTGGCTGCGTCTGGGTTTGTCCTCAGAGTGATGAGCTGAAAGGACAAAGGTGGGGTCGAAGAGAGAAGCCTGGTCCTTCCTCCCATCCCCCACTGCAGTCCCTCCTAGCAGGTCCAGCACTGGAGACAACAAGAGGCCCCAGGAGGAACCCAGGGTGAGAGTCAGGAGCCCTGGGCACAGGCCACCCTCTACCACTCACTTGTGCATGACCTTGGGCAGGCCCCTTCCCCTGGCAGTCTAGTCTCCTGCCCCTGATTTCACCTGCACCCCAACCATCCTGCAGAGGCCACCCAGGGCCCTTTGGCCTAGCTCTAGCTGAGCCTTGCTCTGGCCTAGGCCTGGCTGCCTGTAGAAAATAAATCCTGAAGGTGACAGTTGTGGAGACAGTGGGATAAAAGTAAGCAAACCATTGATGAGTTTTGGGGACAGGGTAGTAGCTAGCTCTGTCACTGACAAAAGAGATTTCTTTTTTTTTTTTAGCAGCTTAAAACAGCACATATTTATTATCTTACAGTTTCTGTGGGTCAGGAGTCTGGGCATGGCTTAGCTGTGTCCAAATACATTCTTTTTTTTTTTTTAATATAGAAGAAAAAGTTGCCACTGGAGCCAGACCTCACCCATTTGTTCTAGAATCATCTCTGGTTTGAGGCAGGTTCTGGGCTCAGCACTAGTGAGCAGGAACTGAAGGAGCCATGGCCCCTGCCCACCAGGACCTCATGGTCCAGAGGTGTGGAGTGGGGATGAAGGAGGGACTCAATCTTTGCCAGGCTAGAAGGTATCAGGGACAGAGTGCCCACCTTGGTGCTGTGGCCTGGGCTGGATTCTGAGGAGGGTCTGGAAGGATAGTGGGGGGAAAGGAACTCCAGGGAGAGAAATGGCATATACAAACCCAGGGAGGTCTAGGGATCAGGGTAGTTATGGGGTAGGGCAATTTGGATGGTGAGACCTTGGGTTCTCTGGGCAGACTGGAGGAGACCTGAGGGTCCTGAAAGCCAGCCCCCCATCAGGAACTTGATCCAGGAGCTAGGAGGGCAAAGAGAAGCTATTGAGAGTGACAGAACATTGTGACATGATTGGAGCTGGGCTTAGAGAATCATCTGGCATCTTTACAGGATGGAGAGAATGCCAGAGTGCGGGCAGAGAAGTCATGGCACTGGCCTGGGGTCTGGACAGGTGTGGACAACTAGAGAAGGAAGAGGTCCATGCCAGAGGTGTTCTAGGGCAGAGCTGACAGTGTTTGGGGACTGACTGGGTGCGCAGGAGGATGGAGACACCACAGGCAGTCTGTTTCCCTAGATCAACCCCAAGTGATCTCTCCTCTCCCCCTTCACCAAGGCAGACAGTCCCCACTTGGGTCAATAATTCCTTCTCAGCTGTTTCCTGCTCCTTCCTTCACTCTTGAGACCTCCTGAAGTCAGGCTTCTCTCTACACAGACTAGGGGGGTCCTGAGAGGTCAAGGCCTCTGGTTCACCCACCCACTGCTGGGTAGGATGATGTTTGGAACAAATTATCTTCAAGGTGGTCCTGAAGGTCAGTCCTTCAGATAAATGGAAAATGTAAGTGGCTATTAAAAATGGTTATTCCTGGCCGGCCCGTGGCTCACTCGGGAGAGTGTGGT
>NW_007727262.1:143229-148114 GCF_000696425.1 Galeopterus variegatus
TCAACCCCAAGTGATCTCTCCTCTCCCCCTTCTCCAAGGCAGACAGTCCCCACTTGGGTCAATAATTCCTTCTCAGCTGTTTCCTGCTCCTTCCTTCACTCTTGAGACCTCCTGAAGTCAGGCTTCTCTCTACACAGACTAGGGGGGTCCTGAGAGGTCAAGGCCTCTGGTTCACCCACCCACTGCTGGGTAGGATGATGTTTGGAACAAATTATCTTCAAGGTGGTCCTGAAGGTCAGTCCTTCAGATAAATGGAAAATGTAAGTGGCTATTAAAAATGCTTATTCCTGGCCGGCCCGTGGCTCACTCGGGAGAGTGTGGTGCTGATAACACCAAGGCCCCGGGTTCGGATCCCATATAGGGATGGCCGGTTCGCTCACTGGCTGAGCGTGGTGCCGACAACACCAATTCAAGGGTTAAGATACCCTTACCGGTCATCTTTTAAACAAAAAAACAAGAAAACAAAAACAAAAAAAAGGTTATTCCCTTCGACCCAGTAATACTACTTCTATGACTCTATCTAAAGGGAATAATTGGAAACAAGGAAAACGTGTTATGTGTGCAGAAAAAATGTTCATTTGTAACATAAAAAAATTTGGAAACAACTAACGCTCAG
Organism: Galeopterus variegatus; assembly: GCF_000696425.1. Lineage (NCBI taxonomy): Eukaryota > Metazoa > Chordata > Mammalia > Dermoptera > Cynocephalidae > Galeopterus > Galeopterus variegatus. Next base: position 143,846 of record NW_007727262.1, read on the forward strand.
CCATAGGGATCAAGCGGACATGTAAATTACTGAACTTCCATTCAATGACAGTCACGAATGTGGGAAAATACAAACGACAAAAAAAGGCAAATTACAAAATAATATGTGTGCTATAGTTATGATCATATCTCAAAAGCATCACCTCCTAGCCATCATAAAAAAGGAAGGCTGGAAGGAAACACAGCAAAACATTAGCAGTTAAAAAAACCCAAACGAGGGGGCCGGCCTGTGGCTCACTCGGGAGAGTGTGGTGCTGATAACACCAAGGCCCCGGGTTCGGATCCCATATAGGGATGGCCGGTTCGCTCACTGGCTGGGCGTGGTGCTGACAACACCAAGTCAAGGGTTAAGATCCCCTTACCGGTCATCTTTAAAAAAAAAAAAAAAACCCAAACGAAACATTACCAGTAATTATTTTGGGGTGGTAGGACTATGTGAGATACTGAAAAATCTGGCTTTTACTTCTCTGCATTTTCTAAACTTTCTATAATGTGACTTGTCTTCATTGTCAAAAAAAAATGCATAAATCTTTTAGAAAGAAACCAGCAATCCCTTTGGGGTGGAGTCAGAGGCCAGAGGCCGGGTGGTGGGGGCCACCCCTGTACCTTCGGCACAAACACCAGGCAGAGGGTGATGGTGCTGCAGAAGATGATGACCAGGGCCACGATGCAGAACTGCACGTTGGGCTGGTCCCGGGTGAGGAAGGAGACGGCGGCCCCAATGATACACATGATGCCCACGTTGTAGACGCTCATCCCGATGTACTTGCTGTCGTTGAGTGCAGGGATGCTGACGTTGCGGGTCTCCCAAGCTAAGAAACAACCGAACAACTGAAACGGTGAACAGAAAGGGGAGACGGTTGTTACCAAGGGGCAGCCCATGCTCGCTGCTCTGAGAAGCTGCCAAATGGAGGGTTCCCCAGGAGGTGGGGGGCTTTGCCATCAGCTAGGTTTTCTGGATGTCACCATCTGTCACATTTATATCTGTGGCCCTGAGTTGAGTCCCACTGAGGAAATGCAGACTGGGGGTGTGAGAGCTGTCTGGTTCTCCTTCACCTCCACAGCAGGTTCATGCACTGACCCACCGGAGGCCATGGTGGCAAGGAACTTCAGATATGATCTCAGCCTCCTCCCCTTACTGTCTAGAGAACACTGAGGCCCAGGGAGGAGAAAAAGGCCTGCCCAAGACCACACAGCAAAAGTGGACTGTGTCTCTAGAAGTTCAGTCCAGGCTTTTTTTTTTTTTCATATTAAACCAGGCAGATCCCTTGTGTCTGGGACTTCTATTATCCCCCAATGCACACAGCCACCCAGAATAGAGACTACATTTCCCAGCTGCCCTGGAAGCTAAGTGTGGCCTATGGCTAGGTTCTGGACAATGCTGCATAAGTGGAAGTGGTGTCTACAAGGTCTGGGAAGTGTCTTTAAGGGGAAGAGGTATTGCTTTTCCTCCTTCCTGACAGCTGGGGTGCCGTGTGATGGGTAGAGCTTCAGCAGCCATCTTAGACCATGATGTGGAAGCTGTGTGATGACCATGTAGTGCCCACCAGATGCCAGGAGCCAAGATCCCAGGCCCTTCCCCTCCCCTCAAGACCTAGACTGTTTACCTCTGAACTAGGTTTACTGGAGAAGGAGGTGGCCTGTTTATCAAACCATTACTATTTTGGGTTTTCTCTCACTTGCAACTGTACTCCTAACTTTTACATCTCCCAACAGAAACGGACAGGGTAGAGGCCAAAGTTGAGATTTTAGCCTTGCTGTGTGGTTTAGTGAGAGGGCAGGCTGCGGGGGAGTGCAGGTGGGCACAGGGCAGAACGGTGGTGTTGGTGGAAAGGAGGAAGAGCCAGGATGGCCGACTGGTGTCTGGGCTTTGTGTTGGTGCAGCCCCTCCCTGAGGCCTTCTTACAAAGGCCCCTCTTTCCTCTGGCCTCAGTCCTGCAGCTTGGGACATCTGACAGCTGCATGAACCATGTGCATCACACTGAGGACCGACATGTGGAAGTTTGAATTAGTTTGGCAGCACTCTGCCATGTGGTAGGAGCAGGGTTGGACACAAGGCCATAGGATCTGGAATCTGTTCTGGTGTCCACTGGCTGTGTGACTTTGGGCAAGTCACTTCACCTCTTGGGACCTCAGTTTCATTGTCTGTGAAATGGGAATAATAATAAAACCTATCTCACAGGGTTTCTGTCCAGATGAAGTGAGAGGACAGATGGGAAAGCACTTTGTAAACAGAAATATCCTGTACGAAAGTAATTTCAAAGCCATTTTGTAATTGATATTCTTTTATATAACCATAGTTGTTTTCCTCTGCATCCTTCACCCTTTTCTCTAAATGTGTTATCATGTGGGCTGATTTATTCTTTTTTAAAAATTCTTTTAAAAATGTGGACCAGATACTGAGTGAGGGAAAGAAACTGTTGAAAGCCTGCTTTTTGCAGGTTTTTCACCCTTTTCTCTAAATGTGTTATCGTGCGGGCTGATTTATTCTTTTTTAAAAATTCTTTTTAAAATGTGGACCAGATACTGAGTGAGGGAAAGAAACTGTTGAAAGCCTGCTTTTTGCAGGTTTCTTTGCATGTGACAATCCCACAGTGGCCATGTCATCTAACAGAGGAAGAAGTGGAGGCTTGGCCAGGTGAAGTGACCTGCTGGGTCACCCATGGCCGTGAGTGTCTGGCCTGGATGGATGCCCAAGACTCTGCCTCTGACAGGGACTGAGCATGTTCTCCTCTTTGCCATGCTGCCAATGGGCCACCAAACCAGTGTGACAGTCTCCACCAGTCATAAAACGTGGCCAAGTCTGGGGATCTGGTGATTGGCTGCAAATCTCTGAAGAATGTCAGGGGGAAACAGAGTAACTTGTGCTTAGGCCTTCAAGGAGTAGAAAGAGGGTTCACAGGCGCAGGTGAACTGAGGCAGATTTTAGCTAATGAAGAACTTTCTAGAGAATCAACCCATCTGTAGTGGGTTGAATGATGGCACTAAAAGACATGAACACATCCTAATCCCTGGAAATTGAATGTGACCTTGTTTGGAAAAAGGGTCTTTGCAGAAATAATTAAGGATCTTGAGATAAGATCATCCTGGATTATCCAGATGGAACCTAAATTCAATGACAAGTGTCCTTATAAGGGACACACAGAGGAGAGACTTGGAGAGAAGAGAAGGCCATGTGAAGATGAAGGTAGATACTGAAATTATGCCATCACAAGCCAAGGAATGCCCGGAACCATTAGACGTTGGAAGAGGCAGGGAAGGGTTCTCCCCTAGAGCCTTCAGAGGGAACACAACCCTGACTTGATTCTGGACTTCTTGCCTCCAGAACTGTGAGAGGACAAGTTTCTGTTTTTCAAAGCCACTGTTCTGTGGTAATTTGTTATGGCAGACAAAGGGAACTAATACACCTTCCATGGATGGCACAGGCTGCTTTGAAGGGGGTGAGCTCCCCGTCACTAGAAGTGTGGAAGCAGTAGGTGAATGAACACTTGCTAGGGGATGCCCAGGATGGGTTGGGGGTTGGGGCTGAAAAATCTGATGGTGGGGTGGGCCTACAGAGCTGTGCATGCCCTTTCCAGTCCTGAGATTCAGTGATTCCAGAAAGAAGAGGTGGGGATAGGGTAGGATTTTAGTCATAAACCCTAACAGCCAGGAAGGCTGTAGATCGTTCCTTGAATTCACTCTAAATGGTAAAGCATTTGTGCTAAAATACTGTATAGCTTTTGCTGACATGATCTGGCTGACAGTATTAGCTTCACTGGAAGAGATACAGTCATCTCCAACCACTTTTGGAAGTAGGTGGAGAAGATAAAGAATGATCAAAACATTACAGATAAATTCAGTTTAAAGATGTCAATATGATTCACCATAACCTAATTTCACTGAGTCTCAGAATCAAGGAACATCAAGGCTGGAAAAATCTTGGAAAGAGTCTAGTTTCACTCTCTTTATTCAACAGGGGCTGGGGGAATCTTGTACTTCCCTGGGAACTCCACGAGATCTGTGGACCGTGCTCCCTGTACATGGAGATGAGGTCTGCCTTCCAGCAACTTTGCCTGCTAATGACAGTTCTGCCCTCAGTTCTGTGCCACCATCTCTGATAGCTCTTCTAAGTTTCTGATGATCATGTTTTCCATGTGTGTCCTTGTCAAATCCAGGACCTTTGGCCAGTCCTCACGTTCCCATTTCTACCCTGGGTACCTCCTGTGGACACCTGCAGCGTCATGACCTTGAAGGGTCCAGATTGCAACCCAGTGGTCCTGCTGCTTGC
>NW_007727262.1:148670-172832 GCF_000696425.1 Galeopterus variegatus
GGTTTCCTAGTACAAAGTGCTCTGTCCAAAGAGGGGTGATGGAGAGGATCCTCACTAAGCACATTCTCTCTCTCAGGAGTTTGAATTGGGAAATTCTGGGAGAGAATCAGCCAGATGAGAAAAAGACACTCAGGGACTGAAACAATATCTACTGTGCATTTATTATTTCTGAGCCATTTGAGAGTAAGTTGCAGACATCCTGACCCTTCACCCCTAAATATTTTACCACGTGTTTCCTAAGAACAAGGAGATTTTCCTACAAACCACATACACTTACCAAATTCAGGAAATTTAACAGTGATACAGAATATTATCTAATATACTGTCCATTTTCAAATGTCACCAGTTGGCTCAATAACATCCTTTAAAGCAATTGTGGTTTTTCCAAAGCAGGATCCAATCCAGGACCATGTATACACTTGTCATGTCTCTCTGGTCTCCTTTAACCTCAAACAATTTCTCAGCCAAACAATCCCTGAGCCTCCTTTGGTCTTTCACATCCTTGATATTTCTGAAGAATCCAGTCCAGTTATTTAGCAGGATGTCCCTTAATCTGGGTTTGCCTGAATGCGTTTTCACAATGAGATTCAGGTTATGAGTTCCTGGCAGGAATCCCACATGAGTGATGTCCTCACCTCCTCATCAGGGGCACTTGATGGCACTTTGTGATGTTAACTGTGATCACTTGGTTGAGGTGATGTCTGCCAGATCTCTCTACTCAAAAGGGACCATTTCCCCTTTGTAATTAATAAATAATCTGTGAGAGTACTTTGAGACTGTGCGGGTATCCTATTCCCCCACGAACATTCACTCAGTGGTTTCAGCATCCATTGATGATTCTTACCTGAGTCACTTATTACTTTGGTAGCTGCACAATGGTGATTTTCTCTCATTCCATTTAAACACTTGGCATTCTGCTGCAAACAGGAGCTCTCCTTTCCTCCCATTTATTTATGTACATCAGTATGGACTCATGGGTTCCTTCTTAATTCAATGTCTTATAATACATTGCTATTATTATTCATTTTGATGCTGAATTTTTTCCAGATTTGGCCAGTGGAAAACTTCTTCATGCTGTCTCCTGTGTTTTTTCCACATGTCCCCATAATTTTTTTGAGCACTTTCTTACTTCTTGGCACAAGACATTTCAGGCTATCCTTGCACTTTCCTTGACCCAGCCTTGGAATCAGCCATTTCTCCAAGTAGTCCTGGTTCTTTTTAATGGAGAATGGTGTTTAGAAACCAGATCTGGGTACTTATGTTAGGTTCCCAGGGAGCCTTCCTTTTTTTTTTTGTTAACCCATCCATCCATCCATCCATCCATCCATCCATCCATCCATCCATCCATCCATCATCTGTCTATCATTTATCTATGGATAGACATAGATAAAACCCAACACCACAGAGTTCTTGCTCGCCTTTCTTCATTCCATATTTGTATCTCTCTCCTCCCACAGTGAGACCCCTGGCTTCCAACAACATTAAAATATTTACTCATTAGTCCAATACTACAATAGACACAAAATAGTTTCACAATTGATACATCCATACACTATCAACAACAAACTTCTAAGTGAAGTTAAAGATTTCCTTGCAAATTTGTTTGCCTTTAGAATAGATTCCATTGAGGGTATATTGTCAAAGAACTGTGTTTAGGATCTGTGTTTTAATAGAGTTGTCCTGTTGAGGCCCAGGGAAAAGCCACAACCCTGAGAATTAGGAGTGGGCATTTCTAGCATCAATCTCTAGGAAGAAGGGGCGCTTTGATGGGAACCAAGGGTGTAGAAGGCAGGTCTTAGGCAGGTAGGGGCTGGTAACCCTATTTCTTTTGGCCCTGCTCTCTCGGCCTGGCCTTTGAGGCAGGCAATGGCCTGGGCTTCTGTGAGTTGGGGAAAGATGGTCCCTCCATATGGAAGCAGGAGTTGCTGGGAGGGGTAGGGTCTGTGGGCTCCTGCCACTTTGTAGCCAGATCATCCAGCTGCATGTTTTCTCAGGCTTGGTTTCCCTTTTACTCTCCCAAGCCACAGAATGCCTTAGCTTGGCTTCTTTGGTTCCATGGGCATTGAATCCACACCTGGGCTGGAGTGTTAGAGGGGACAGCAGGGTCCTCTGAGGCCTCTGCAATGAGAGACACCCCAGGGGCAGGTGATCTCCAGAAACAAACCTCAGAGTAGCTAGGGCTAGAGATTTCCCCTCTCCTGCTACCCACCCAGGACACGGGCTGTATTTTACTAAGGGCAATGGGGGCTTAATTAAGGGGACAGGCAGACTTGGTCCCAAGATCAACAGTGACTTAGTGGCAGAATCTGGATTTCTCCAATGTCTGACAACCAAGCAGACATCAGAATGCAGTAGCACAGGCCTGTTATGGTCATGCATGAATAGCAAACCCATTAATGATGATTGTGTCTGTTGTTCTACAATGAAAGGCAATAATTTATAATGGGATCTTAGATTCTCAGTGTAGAGAGGACTGGTTCTGTTATACCCCATTGTTCAATGTAATGAAAACTCTATTCATGGGAATCTGACAATGGTTGTCTAGCTTATAAATCCCAGTGACAGGGTCCCCCTCCCTCCTGCTCTTAGTGAGATGGTTGCACAGTTCTTTTATTGAACCAGAACCTTCTCCTCCTGGACCTCCACTCATTGGTGCTCATCTTTCCTCTGGGGCTCCCCAGAACACTTCTAAGCTCTCTTTGAGTCTGCTCCCCTTCCTCAGGAGGGGAAGATCTGCAGAGAAAGGGTGTGATACCTGTACTTTCCTCTGCAAGTTGACCCCGGTCCTTCCAACTGCTCAAGTTTTTGAGTCTGCTCCCCTTCCTCAGGAGGGGAAGATCTGCAGAGAGAGGGTGTGATACCTGTACTTTCCTCTGCAAGTTGACCCCGGTCCTTCCAACTGCTCAAGTTTTCACTGATCTGTAGGTCTAGAATTGAGCTCACCTCTCCAGGAGGTGCTGAGCAAGCCCGCCTGCCCCCTGGTCTCAGATTCCCTTGGCTCTTTAAATATCTGTCTTCCACTGGAGTTCATACATACCTTATGGTTGACCAAGACCCCATCATCTAGTTTTCATAGAATGCCGTCAGCTCTCTCTTCTGCCTTCTGCTGCTGACGTTCCAGCCTGGTTCTTTTACCTGTTAGCAGCTTTCCCTCCCCACCTCCCGATAGTCTGCTCTGACCTCTTTGAATCCTGAAATCCTAATTTCTGCCTCTGGCCTTCCAGTCCCATACCCATCTTAGTAGACTTAAGCACAGCCTCAGAGGCAGAGCTGGGAGAACAGCAAACACTAAGGGCCCACAAAGAGTTCAGAGAAGCCAGTGGTCCTGACGGGGGCAGAGCCACTTCCACCATCATCTCCCTGGTACACAGGTGCTGATCTGGAAATAAACCACAATAATCTTCTCTTCGTTAACCTCGCTCTCCCATGGCCCCACCTCCTTGCCACAGGAGCCAGATCATAGTGGCAGAGGTTGGGGGCGGTTTTAGGAGTGATGAGGTTCCTGTACTCGTGACGCTGGGCAGGGGGAGTCTGTGAATATGGTCTGAATCCCAAAGCGCACTGTACAAGCCATATCTCTAGTCTGACCCATCCTGATCCTGCCTGGGAATGGAGTCACAGTTGTCTGTACAGTCACACACAGTGGTGGAGAGGTGGGTGCCTGAGGACACAAGACTGGGAAGGTGGGCCACCGCCTGCATGAGCGCTTGCTTGGCATCTTTGTCATGCACCAAATTACCACTAGAGGGCACCAAAGAACTGTGTGGAGGATCCAGCTGGATGGCGTGGGCTACCCTCTGCTGGGGACACAGAACTACTTCTGGGACTAGGTGAGGCTGGAAATGGTGAAGCCATCAGCAGCATCCAGTGCTACTCTGGAAGGCACTTATGGGCTTTAAACAAGGCTAGATTTCCATGCATTATGGAGGACCCACCCCACCCCTCCTTCTGGGGTAGCCATTGGGGGCTGTTGGAGAAAGAGGGGCTGGAGGGGCTGGAGGGCCCAGGCAATCCTTGGGCACTACCCTGGCTTGCTCCCAGTGCAGGCCATCCACACAGCCCTGGGCCAGCGAGACCAGGGCACTGACACCTGCAGATGCCACACTGGGCTCTCACATCAGGGTCAGGGCCTCAGCTTGGATTTCAGCCCACTTCTCCTCCATAGAGTCGTGGGTTGCAGCATTTGCACAGCCCTAAGAATGTTTCTCTCACTGCGGGTGACTGGCCTGCAAGAACTTTCAACTTGCTCTCTTCTCTTTATGCTTCTGCCTTATGGGTTAATTGCCCTCACCTGGGCAATTACTTAAGCAATTCATCCATTCATTCAATACACAACTATTGAGCACTACCATTTGCCAAGCACCATTCTGGGCATGGGGGGTGCAGCAACAACTAGGTCGGACAACAGCCCTGTCTTCGTGGGTCTCCCACTCTAGTAAGACCGGGACTGTTCCCATGAAAGGCAGCCTCAGAGGGAGAGTGGGGTGACTTCAGCAGACAACATCAGCCATAAGGACACCAAGAGCTGCTTTGTCATGAGTGACAACCATGTGCTACTGGCTAGGTTGAGAACTCTACACCTGTTGTCTTGTTGAAGTCTCGTAAGAATCCAACAAGGTGTTATACTCATTTTACAGATGAGAAAACTGAGGCACAGAGACATTAAGTAACTTGCCCAAGATCTCCAGCTGGTAAGTCTCAGCTGAGATTAAACCCAGGTCTGTCATTCCCACACCAGTGCTCCTTCCCCCTTGTCATGTGCCTTCCCCCACCTGCCCTGCCTCTCACAGGCATTGTGGGTACCTGCTCTATACACTGGGGTGCTGTGTTCGAAGGAGAAAGGACTTCATTGTTAAACATTCAACAGTCGCCTCCCCTGAAGCCGCCAGAGCTCTGTGAAAGCTGTGCTTTGCTGCTGCAAGCTGAACTCAAGCTGATCAAGTGCTCTTTCCCTCCTGGCAGGATGCTGTGCCCAGCAGAGAGGCCACGCCTGTTTGTGGCAGCCAGCCGGAGGAGGATGAAGTGCTCACACCTGACTCGTGGTCAGGCTGCTGCTCAGCGGGAGGCATGCAGAAGCTGCCCAGGAAAGCCTCCCCCATCTGTGCAGCGAAAGGAGAGCAGCTGGCCTGAGAGTCCCTCTGCATAATGCAGTTATTCACAATGTAGGTCAGTGGCCCCTGCAAACACCCTGCATTGTCAGGCTGCAAAATAGAAAGGCAGGGGGTCGGAGCCCGAGTGAAGGTTTTGAGTCCCGAAAGGTCAAAGCCATTGGTCTTGCCACCGACTTGCTGGGTGAACTTGGTAAGGGCCCTGCCCTTTTCTAGAACTCAGTTTTCCTTTTGCGAAGTGAACCCGTGAATTCATTTACGGTGTAGTTAATGTGAGCCTGCATCATGGAGGGATGACTCTATTCTTCCTATATTTCATGACTGTATCTGTCCCACATTCATTCATTCAAAATGGACTCGCTCAGTATTTATCACGTGCCTGCACTGTGTTAGATGCTGGGGAACAGGGTGAATCAGACCCGTATGAAGCTTGCCTCATTCGCTTGCAGTGTACATCCTAGCGGGAGTCATGGACCTCCAACAGACCACACAGTACAGCTACGAATACAGGCAGAGATAAATATTCCTAAAGGGAACCACAAAGTACTCTGAGGGGTGCTGGCAGGGGGGCCTGTTTCATATCAGGTAGTGTGGGGAGGCCATTCTGAAGTGGTGACATTGAGCCTGAGACCTGAAGGATGAGAAATGCCAGGCATATGACAACCTGGGGGAAGAGCATTCCCCGTAGAGGGAACGGCAAGTGGGAAGGACCTAGAATGGCAGACTTCCGCGTGTTTTAGGAACCAAAAGAGCCAGTGGCTGCCATGTAACAAGCACGGGGCCAGCACGGCTTCTCACCCAATAAATTAAGTGCACACAAATCTCCCAGGGGGCTTGTTAAATGCACACTCGGGTTTGTAGGTGTGTATGGGGCCTGGGACGGGGATGCTGCATTTTAAGCAGCTCCAGGTGATGCTGATTATGCTGGCCCAGGGACAGCCCCTTGGGCAGCAAGGCCTTAAAGGATTTTAAACAACAGGGTGACATTTGGTCCTCAGCTTAGGAGTTCTTTGGTTAAGAATGGCAGATTCCCTTTTCCACACCTCTGATGCAGAGAAAGTGATGGCTTTCCACAGGGCTAAGACTTAGCACAGACTTGACTCAACTACTCTGGGTATCTGACCCAGGGCCACACAACTGCGTGCTTCTGTGTCCTGTGTGGGGCTGGCCAGGGTGGTTAGGGCTGGGCTTGGACTTGGGCCCGGACAAGGAAGGTGTGCATGGGTTGTGCCATGTGCTTCTCTTCTGATCACAGGGTTCTTGGCTTAGGTCCCTTGGACCTTTTATTTTGCCCTACTGGAGGTGGCTCAGGTTCCTCGGTCTGGCCTGGCCAGTTTTCCTTTGAAGGAGCGGGTGCCCTCCACCTTCCAACCAGCTCCCAGAAGTTGGCTTGCAGAACTTTATCCCTAGGCCATCTCTGCCTCCCTTTTTTTTTTTTTTTAATTCCAAAGTTAATTTTTAAAATACATATTGGTAGATTTTTCTACTGGGGGTGAGTGTATGTGTGTATGTAAATGTGAGTGTGCGTGTGTTGGCGGGGGTGGCAGGGATGTTTGACCATTCTGGGCTGCATTTCAGAGTCTTGAAGTGCTTCTCTTTTTCTGGGAAGGAAGGTGAATCGACACTGCCTCTTTTTTTTTCTTTGTGGGGGAGATGAGAGACCCCACCAAGGAAGCATGGGCAAGGAGGGGAAAGGGCCCTGGGTTCAGATCCCAAGTCCATCACTTGCCAGCTGTGTGACTTTGAACACGTCTCTAAGCCTCTCTGAACCATGATTTCCTCATCTACAGTCTGCCGGGGTTGGTAAGACGATCAAAGGAGGTAGCCTGTGTGCTTAGCAGGCTGTAGAGACTGGAAATCCTGCCTCTTATGTGTAAACCATCATGATTATCTCCCAACTGCAGAGAGCACAGAATGCTGGAGCTGGGAGAACCTTCCAGATCCCTCAGGGGCTGGACTGCTTATCTCAACAGCAGCAGCCCCACATCTCTGAGGCAGAAAAGCTAGAAGCTGTCATTTCAAGGTAAGAGTTCCCTTTCAGAACTTTTGATTACAAGTTTGGGTGATTTTTTTCAGAATTACAGATCTGGAAGGGACGTGTGAAATCACCTACCAGGGTTTCTCAACAAGGGCACATTTGGCAATTTTTTCTTTGGGGGTGGAGGGTGCAGTTCTTTGTTGTGAGAGACTGTCCTGTGCCATTCAGGGCACACAGAACCCCTGGACACTGGACACTAAATGCCACTAATGTCCTCAGTTACTAAGACAGCCAAATCTTCTTCCCCCAGCTCCCCATTTCTAAACATTATGGGGCTTTTGCACGAATCCAATTCCTCTTTAAATAGATACAATAACTGAGGCATAGAAAAGGACTCATAGCAAAGGTCCAGAGGCTGAACATCCAGAACTTGTTCAGTGTGGGAGAAGCTGAGACATCCCGGGGAGATGAGGCAGCGGAGGTGCTGGGACCTGGCTGAGCAGGGCGGAGAGCTCGGGCTCAGCAGTAGGACCCCTGCTAAGTCCTGTTTAGAGAGGTATTCTGAAGTTGGGCTTGGAATCTAGCAGGACATTCCGTGGCTGTGTACAGGGTCATAGCTGGGGTGGGGGTTGTCTGGGGAAGGTTAAGGGCTGACAAGTGCAGTAACAGCTCCTAACGTTTCTAGCCTTTGCATCCCATTAATGCTCTCATATCATGATCTCGCTTTGATTTTGACCTCAGGACAGTCTGGTGGAAGAGTTAGGAACTTTATATCCACGTTATAGGTGAGGAAACTGAGGCTCAGAGAGGACAAGAGACTTGCTTAAGGTAACACAGCAAGTCAGAAGCAAAGCTGGGGCCAGCCCTTTCCTGCAGGGGAGATCACTGCAACTTTTTTTATTCTCTGTAGCTTGGTCCTGCTTCCCTCCTGGTGGACGTGGCCTTCTGCACTGCAGAGGGTGTCCCTGTTTTCCTGGCCCGGCCTCAGAACAGAAGAGCTCATAGGAATTGCTTCTGGACCCCAAGCCAAGAGGAGCTTGATCACAGGAGCCTTCGTGAGGCGCGCTGTGAACGGATGTGTCTCTGCTGCTTCCTGGGCATCAGCTTCGAGGTCTGCAGTGCCAGGTTTGAGGGGGACATCCTGCACTTTCCAGTGAGCCTGCCTTGCTGTGCCATGAGAGACCAGCGCCCAAACACACATGCCCCTAAATGGTGACTGGGAAAGGGAGGCCAGCTACTCACTTCCTCGAGAGAGAGAGTTCCAGCTCAGGACGGTTGGCTTCAGGGTGGGAGGTCTTCCCTCCCCCGCTAGAGCAGTCGGAGAGACTGGCGGTCCTCGGGTGGGGTGTGGCCCACGGATGTGTTTTACTTGGCCTATGTGGTGGCGGAAATGTTTAGACTTCATAGCCAATATTTAAAACTCAGGTGATTTCACAGGAAAATGCAGATTTCTGGCTCCCCTTCGGTAACAAGCCCCTGGGCAGCACAGGGGTGCCTTGTGCATGCTTCTGCCATGTCCCAGGTCCTGGCTGCCTGTCCAGCAGGTCACCTGCAGGCCCGTCATGGGCACTGGAGTCTCCAGCCCTATTCTCAAGTCACGCGAATGCTTGGAAGAGCTGCCGATTCTAAGGGCATTTTTCAAAGTGAGTGTGGCAAGTGTGCCTTCTGAAGTTGGTGAAAGGGCCGTGGAGAGGCTAAGCAATGACCGAGACCAGTGACGTGGGTGAGGAAGGCACCCAGTGTACGGCAAGAGCCTCCTTCAGGGCAGCCACGCGTCAGGGAACGTGCCTGCTCTTCTGCACCTTCAGGGAGTTCTACCAAAGTTCAAGAAACGCTTGAGGGGTATAAGGGTGGATCTGGTGCATCTGTGGACCGGGAACTGTGAGCCGATAGGAAAGGCCCAGGAAAGGGCAGAAATCTCCAGCAGGTTCAGGACTTCCCTGGGGGTTTGAGGCAACCGTTCAGGATCTCAACACCAGCAGGCCCCAGCTGACATGAGGGTATATAACTTTTCACGTGGTCACCTGGTTTTTGTGGAAGCAGTGCTATTGAGTGGATATGTCCCATCCCCTCTAGGGCCCCCTCAAGTGCCAACAGGCGGTGATTCTGTGGTAGCAACACCAGACGGGAAGCAGACATCCCCGGCTTGGCAGCTGGCGTCCAGTCTGTGCACCGCCTTCAGAGGACCAGGATGCCCCGACCCCTCATGCCCCAACCTGGCCTGGCAGAAATCAGCGCGGTGGCATTTCCCAGGGGTGCGCATGGGTGCGACCTGTGGCTGGACCCCCTCAGTGGGGTGTTGGGGCAGCAGGCGGAGCTGGAGGGGCGCGCAGGCAGACATGAGCAGAACCATGAGAGGAGACAGAGCAAGACAAAAGGGCCGAAGGGAAACCCGGGTCCCCCAGATGCTGACACGTGCAGCAAGATTCTGAGATGCTGTAAGCGACACCCTGAGAACAAATAAAAGCCAGAGCACAGCGAGGGAACGGTCGTTTGGCTTGTACCTGGCACTAACTGGAGAATGACTGAAGGAACGAGAAGAAAAAGCTCGCACTGACTTGCTTCATCGACACCTTCTCTCGCCTGGTTTCCTCCCCTCCCCACCCGGGCCACCACCCCACCTGCTCTGACACCCCTCCGTGGCTTCCTGCCTCTGTTTGGCCTCTCCCTCCCCCTCCAGTTGCGCTTCTGGAAAAAGGTGTCTGTGCTCGCATCTCTAGTCTTCACCTCCCACCGCTCCCCAGCCCAGTTCCCTGTGGCTCCCCGCCCCCCACACCGCTGAACTGCTCCCTCATGGCCTCCAGAGACCTCCTAGGGTCCAAATGCAGACGACACCGTTTGGTCCTCTGCTTGTGGGACCTCTGGCTGGCTGCGCTCATTTCATGTCCTCTCCTTTCAGGCGCTGCCCTCTCTCCATGCTGTGCCCTTCTCCATGGCGCCTTCTCGGCCTCCTGCACCCACCCCTCTGCTGGGTATCCCTCCAGCTTGGCATTTCCCAGTCTGAGCTCATCATGTATTTCCCCAAACCTGCTGTTCTTGTTGGGTTTGCTAGCTCAGAGAATGGCCCCACTGTCCACCCAGGTGAGACCAGAACGTGAGTGTCTCTTCAGCCTTTCTCACTCCTCCGTGCCCGCCCAAGCCTCCAACATCCAGCCACCTATCAAGTGCTAGTGAGTCCACCTGCAGGAAGTTTTCTGTCCTTCGCCCTCCTTCCTGCTTGCAGACTACTCGCTCAGGACCCAGTTACCCCTCATGGTCTCTCCCCACCCAATTCCTCCTCTGTGCTGGCTCCAGTGATCTCCATACAGTACTAATTCCATGCTCAAAGACTTTCTATGGCTCCCCACATCACAGGAAAGAGGCCCAGATCAAGGACCCCAGCATCGTGGCCCTCTATGATGTGACCCCATAGGCCTGTCCAGTCTCGCCCCCATCACCCAACCTCACCCATGGCCGGGACATCATCTCCCTCCTGGAGACTTTATGGTGCTGTTCCCTTGTGCTGGGGCATCCTTTCTTCACACCACCATGAAATCCACACCCACTGCTCCAGGCCTCCACCCTTGAAAGCTTCCGAGGTCCCCCACTCCCACTGCCGCAGATGTCTGCCCTGCCTCTCTTGTTTGGGAGGACTACTGCCTTGTGCTAGAGACACCTGCACTGGACTCTTTCCTCCTCCTCCATCACCACCCTCCCCCCACTTGTACTTCCTCCTCCCCCCACGCTTACTGCTCACTGTCAGTAAACCTGCGCTAAGCAGAGGGTGGCTGCCGGAATGAACCTCAAGTGTCCCCCTCCCATTCCCGCTGCATCTCAGATTTTTCCAGATCTGCGTTAAGCATGTCAGATACACGGTCTCATTTCATCCAAACATTTGTCATAGGAGCGAGCTCTAGTACAACCTCTAAAGTGAAGATATTAAACGAAGCTTAGAGAGCCTGAGGGACACACTCCAGGATATGTAGACACTAAGGACAGATGAGACTTGAACCAGGTCTACCTGACTCCCCAAACCTTTGCTCCAAACCACACATCTAGATCGCCCCAACAGTGTGTCCTGGTCATGGGTGGCAGGAATGGGCTACAAGTGCGCCAAAATGTGCTGTCTTCCACCCTGGGACACACGGGTGGGCTAGGCCCCTCCAGCCATGGAAGGCCTCATGCTGTGATAATATTGTTTTCTATGTGCACCATGACGTGAAAAAGGATGGGAAGCCCTGCCCTAAGCTGGACTCGATCCTGGTCCTGAACTGGACTTGATCCTGGCCCTGAGCTGCACTTGATTCTGGCCCTGAGCTGGCCAAGGGTAGCCTCTCCCCCTGTACTTCCTAGCCTGGCCTGGGAAAGCCAGCTGAAGGTCCCCACCACCCACATCCTGCCTCTGAGTCAAACCGCTCAGGCCAAGGGGCCTTTTTGTGGGCCTAATTTGCGCCTGGCCTAGGGTGAGATATATGGTCCCAGAAGTGAGTGGAGCTCCCAGAGGGCCCAGCCCTAGACCTTGGCCAGGCTGGCATCTCCCCCCAGGCTTTGCACCTCCCAGCCCAGACCCTGAGGTAGCTGAGCTGGTCCTGCTCAGCCCTGGCCTGGCCACACAAATCCTGTGTCCCTCATCACCTTCTCACAGGGGTCTGCTGATAACTCAGGGCCTGGCCTGGCTGGTTGCTCATGGTGACTTCCTGCTGTCAAGTCCAAATCCAGCCTGGCGTAAACAAGGAGGTGACAGAACTAGGGTGTGAAGATGCTCTAAATGAGGACACTGTAGCATGCGGGATCCTGGACAGAGCCATTCTGCTCTACTACTGCTGTGCATGTGCACTCAATTTTATGGTTTTCAATTTCATTACATCTGCCCAACAACCCTACGAGGTTAGTAGGGCTATCAGCCTCATTCCCATTTTGCATGAGAGAACACTGAGCCCAGAAACAGGCTGGAACTTACCCAAGGTCACCCAGCAAGAAATCTGAGCAGCTGGCACTTGAGCCCAGTGTCCTCACTCCCTTGCCATTGTTTGTGCTCCTCCCTGGAACTCAGGCTAATGCCGGGAGTCCCAGCTCACCAAGGAGAAAGGAAGGTTGTGGCCTGGATGAACCTCAAGTGTTTCCTCTCCTATTCTCTGCTGCATCTCAGGTTTTACAGTTTGCCCTTGGCTAAGGCAGCCTGGGAACACTGCAGTGCCCTGCTGTAATGGACAGATGCTGGCCATGCATCTGGACCAGGGAAAGGCCCTGGGACTGGCACATGCTCACTCTGAGCCCCAGGTTCTCCCTGAGAAATGCTGGATCCAGTCACCTGCTTTGAGGGCTGTTCTGAGTATTAAGCAAGAGCATGGCAAGACAAAAGACTACGAAGCTGACGCACATGCCCCACGGTAATGCATGCGAGAACAATTCAGTCATTTCATGTTCCTGTTGTCATTCAGGGAGGCAGGCGTATTGGGAGCCACCAAAGTGCAATGTTGCAAAGACTGTTCCAAAACAGGATGTTGTAATTGCTGCTGCTGCCACTGCTGGCGGTGCACGGGAATCCCCAGGCAGCAACAGGCCATGGGAGGTGAGCACGCCCCTCTTCACTCTGCAGTGGGGCTCATTTTCTGGGCCAGTTTCTTTCCTGCCCTGCCAGTGCTTTCTGCTCTGCGCCAATGACAGAGTTCCCAGCAATGAACACAATGCTCCAATTTCATCATAACTATAAAGCTGTTCTCAACTCATCTCGCACACACCCTTTAGCAACAAATATATATGAGTAAACATATAAGCATATTCTATCTATCTGTCCAAAGTCTCCTAAGGTCACACTATTCTAGTTTGTAGAATCACCCAACTTTTGGGCTTGATGAGGCTCAGTGTCTTCTCTCACTTCCCTTCCTGAGCGTGTAGTCCCTGTCATCCTCCACCCAGATTTCAGAGGATGTATGGAAAAGCCTGGGGGTCCAGGCAGAGACCTCCCACAGTGGCAGAGCCACTACTGAGGCCATCTACTAGAGCAATGCCGAGCAGGAAAGTAGGGTTGGATCCCCCACGGGGAGCCCCCACCAGGGAAATGTCTAGGAGAACCAAGGCAGCGGGACCACCATGGAGACCCCAGACTTATGGAACTACCAGAGTGGAACACTGGCCTGGAAAAGCCATAGTCACCAGCATGGCCCACTGGGCTGTGCCTGGCAGAGCTGTGGGAACAAGGCTACCTGATGCTTTGGGGGCCCGGATGCCCAATTGTGCCCAGGATGCAGGACTTGGAGTCAAAGAATGTTATTTTGAAGCTTTAAGACATAATGTCTGCCCTGCTGGGTTTCGGACTTGTTTGGAGTCAGTTTTTCCTTTCTTTTGGACTATTCTTCCTTTTTGGAATGGGAATGTATACCCAATGTCTGTTCCACCATTGTATCTTGGCAGTAGATAAATTTGGTTTTGACTTTTACAGGTTCACAGCTGGAAGGACTTTTGCTTTTGGTCTCAGATGAGACTTTGGACTTTGGACTTTTAAGTTGGTGCTGGAGCAAGCTAAGACTTTTGGGCTGTTGGGATAGAATGATCATATTTTGTATGTGAGAGTGATATGAGTTTTGGGGGGTCAGGGGCGGAATGATGGAGTTTGGATGTGTCGTCCCCTGCAAAACTCGTGGAAATTTGATCCCCAATGTGGCAGTGTTGGAAACTGATTGAGTCATGGGGGTGGATCCCTCATGAATGGATTAATGCTCTCCCTGGGGGTGGGGGGATTAATGAGTGAGTTCTAGCTCTATTAGTTCCCACAAGAGCTCGTTGCTTAAAAAGACCCTGGCACCTCCCTCTCTCTCTTGCTTCCTCTCGCCATGTGATCCGCTTGTACCCGCCGGCTGCCTGCCACTTTCCACCATGAGTAGAAGCAGCCTGAGGTTCATGCCAGACGCAGCTGTCCCAGAATCGTAAGCCAAATAAACCTCTGTTCTTTATAAATTACCCAGTCTCAGGTATTTCTGTTATGGCAACACAAAACGGACTAATACAGAAGCTCAGTTCATTTATGGTTAGGTCAGACTTAAATGTAAACATTCTTCCTGGTCCTGAGCTGAAATCTGCTTCCCAGGAACGTCACCCACTGGTCTGAGCCCTGCACTCTGGGGCTCCTTCCTTGGTTGTGGGCCAGTTCCTCTGAGGTTGGAGACAGTGACTGTGCCCTCTGCAGCTTCTCTTCTCTGGGCTGACATCAACTCTTCTTACCGGGCCCTGTTTCTTATTCTTTCCCCATCCTGGCTACCCTTGATCTTGTCACCATCTCCATAGGGTCTGGGGCCCAGACAAGAACACAAGTCTTCAAGGGGATCTGAGTAGGGCGGGATTATTGGCCCTTCCCCATGCTTGGTGACCTATTCACCTGGGTCTGTGCCCTGAGCTTGCATTTGGCCTCCAAATCACTACTTGGAGCTTGGCAGTACAGATGGTCCATTTCCATGTTTAGGGGAATATTTGAGGTTGGAATAGTTACACACACACACACTCACAAACACACAATGTGCACAGGGCACACACCTCTCTGGTGTTCCTCAGAGACCTAAGGGATCCTATATCCTGTGATTCAGAATCGCTGAGATTTTCCTCTGTGTCCTGGGAGAAATGCTCTAGTGACCTCCTTGTCATCCCTCACGATGCATCAGTGTCTCCTTTTCCAGGCGGGATATGTAGCCTGGTTTGCAATTCCAAAAACAGGCTGCTAAAGGCTCTTAGTAAGTGGCCTTAATGATATCACGACAAAATAACTGAAAGACCCAAATGAGAGAAGGGAGTGGGCAATCTAGAGAAAAGATGGGGCTGGGGGAATAAAAACAGGAATGTAGATTTCAGCGAGGTTGTACATTTTTTTCTATGAACTGAAGAATGTGACGTGGCTTTGACACATCAAAAAAGTAAGCATATAAATTCCTCTAACTTTAACTTCGTATTTTTCACATATATAATCTCATGTGCCTCTATAACAATACTTTGCAAGGCAGGACAGGAAGTATCAGCCCTAATTTACGTATGAGGAAACTGAGGCTCAGATGGGTTAAGAGGACTGACCAAAGAGAATGGAAAGAGTAGCAGAGGCTGGTGTTCACTGACATTCCATCTGCTTGCGCACAGTTCCTGGCCCCTTTATAGTTACGTGGGGGTCACCTGACTAAGTCTGGCCAATGGGCTGTGTGTGGAAGTGACATCTGACCCTGAAGAGCTGTTGCAAGATCCGCCTGCTGCCTCCTGTTGCAGTCCAGATCACTGAGTTGCCTTGTGGAAGATAGTCGCCCTGGAAAATCACCCGAATTCACAGTTGGACTTTTCCTGAGTGAGAAATAAACCTTTGTTGCATGTCGCTGCTGAGATTCAGGGGTTCTTTATTACCACCGCTTACCCTAGCCTAGCCTGACTAATGCAGAAAGGTGATCGCGTTTGTTTCTACATTATTGTAACAGGCCTTTGCACGTGTCATCTCATTCAATCTTTTTCCTGTGAGAAAAGCATTATTTTTCCTCTGCACTATATGGGGAAACTGAGGCAGAGAGAAGTGAAGCCATTTGCTCAGGGTCACAGAGCATCTAAGGTATGGACCTGGAGTCTGAATCTGGGCCTATCTGATTGGAAAGCCTCAACGCACTCCGGAGATTTGCAGAAACAGATGGCTATTGTGTTCCAACACCCTGTTGGGCTAAATGCTTCTTTTGAAGATGAAGACTGTGCAGATTGCTTTCTCATTCAGATTTTATGCCTGAGTAAAATCCTTGTGCTGTGATTTATTATAGCAACACTTATTTTCCAATTTTAAGACAACAATTCAGCTTGAAATAAAATGGAAAGAAAACACTGAAACATTTGAAACCTTTGGTTTAGATCCTCATTACGTCTTGCTTGAACTGTTCGGGGCCTCCTCATTTCCTCCTTCTGCCTCCAAAGCTGAGCTGAACGGAGCATGTCCCCTCCTGCTCAAAACCCACGGAGGCTCCTCATCCCCTCCAGCAGCATCTCCTGAACTATATTCCTTAGGATATGCAAATGTAAATATGCGACATGATAACAGGGTCCCATGACCAAAGTATTTTTGGAAAAACTAATTAAACATTTTTTCATTATTAAAAATTAAAATGAAACTTATTCATAAAAAAATTTAAACTGCAGAACTTTCCAGAGCATTTAACATGCTAAAAGTACATTATACACTTCCAAGAGGCAGATATAGTTTCTGTGATTTCTTAGACATTGGACCCCCTGTTCCCATTCCCCTTTATCTCAGGACACCTAATGGGAAAGTATTCTGTGCTACATACCTTGGGAGGATGTTGGCATTTAGGACGAAGTCTGAACTTCTCAGGGTGACGCTTGAGATCTGGCAAGACCTGGGCCCAGGCCCCCTCTGACCTCCTCTCACAAACCCCTGTCTCCACCTCCCTCCCCCTGCCAGGGCTCAACTCCTTCCCTTCTCACTGTTTACCATCCCACCCAGTGCTAGGTTATGGGTCCTCTGAGCCATGAGCTGGAGAGAAAACAGGATTGCGGAACAATGTCAGAAATGTAACAACACAGCCTTTATTTGGGGGAACATTAAAAACACTCTACTAGTGACGTGGCTGAGAGAAAAACGGGTATGATGATTGAGCGACTAATTGAAAGCCACGTGTTTACCGAGGCTCAAAGAACCCCTTTTAGAAACAGGAACTGGGCCCGCATATGCCCATGAACAAGGAAAAACGGGTGCAGGTTGGAAACAAAACACACCAAGATAGGCTGGGCAGAACTAAAGATATCAACGTAATTAATAAAGTAATTAACATGCACAGAAAACTCAAAAGCTGCCAGAAGGCTGATAAGAGAGGGTTATTAAAAAAGAATGAGCAGTGTAGCAGGCAAGTGAAATTAAGTTCTGCATTTCTTTTTTATCATGGACCCCCCAAATACTCTATGAGTAATAAATAGGCCTTGACTTACTGCAAAAATACCAAGGAGGCTGGGGCCAGAATTTGCTTTTGACCCTCTCCTAGCAAAATAAACACATCAATCAACCCGTCAGCCAGCCTCTGGGGATGGGGGGAGGTGCAGGTGAGGAGACAGGACACCCGCCCCTGGGGGGTGGACCATGGCAAGGTGGCTAAAGACGCCAGCCTCGGGGCCAGACTGCCTGAGCTCAAGTCCCATCTCTGCCATGTATAAATGATGTGACCTTGTGTCAGCCATTGAACCTCGTCGTTGCCACCAGTAAAATGGGCCTAAACGTACTTCTTGCCTCATAGGATTGAAGATGAAATGGATCGATAGGTATTAAGCCCCTGGACCAGTGCCTGGCCTGAGTGAAGGACTCTGTCAGGGTCAGCTGTTACTGTCATTATTCCCATGTGGCAATCTACCCAAGAAAAAGCTCCCTAATAGGTATTAAGCCCCTGGACCGGTGCCTGGCCTGAGTGAAGGACTCCGTCAGGGTCAGCTGTTACTGTCATTATTCCCATGTGGCAATCTACCCAAGAAAAAGCTCCCTGATGACATATAAGCTCAGGAAATATTTCAAATGACTCATCAAAAAGGGGATACTAAATTGGCGTCCCCTCATGTCACTTCTCCTGTGGACGGTAACCAGGGTGCTGGTAGGAAGAGCAGGAAGTTGGAAATAGGCATCCAAGGAAAGGTTGAACTTGGTAATTTATCCTTAGTCACCCCTCTGACTCAGTCTCCCCATCAGAACAATGGGAGGTTTGTATAGGTGAAGTCTTGGGTCATTTCAGGCTCTGAAATTCTATGACTCGACACTAGTCACAGGGCCAAGCATGGATTATGAAGAGAGCAAAAACCATCCTCCTCGGGGGCTCTTTCTCTTCCTCCTCCTCCTTCTCTGCTACCTTGAGCTCTACTCCTGGCACCAGGGTCCTCTCGAGCCCTCTGGCTGGAAGCTGCAGAGTCATCGCTACGTGCCTCTCTCGTCAGTGCATCCACCCACCCGAGCCCTGTGGCTTGGGCTCCTGCTGGGTCTCACCAACAGGGCGCCTGTGCCCAACCCCTTGGGGCCTGCCCTCATGGCCCCTTCCTGTACCCCCTCCCAGCCTGCCCCTCTCTCAGAGAGCTCTATGTCCCCCACCCCCATTTTTCTTTTCTTCTCATACAGAAAAGCCGAATAGTATAATGAGCACGTGTGCCACATCTGCTTCTTCTCTCTACCCGCTCCCATACACGCGCGCACGTGCACTTTCCCCCCAAGCCATTTGAAAGTAAATGGCAGACTCCATGACACTTCAGCATGAATGAACACATGGTCCTACAGAACCACAATATTATCATACCCAAGAAAAGTAACAAGAATTCCATAAATTAGCTGATAACCAGAGTAGACCTTATACAGAGCTCATCATGTGGTTCCACGGCTGAAATTCCTTCAGGGCTCTGCACTGCCTGCAGGTTAAAAGTCCAAGCTCTCTCTAGCCTGGAACCTCCTTTCTACCCACAAGCTGCCAGATTCAACCAATTCTTGAACTCTTCCCCAGACATACCTTACCCTTTCCTGCTCAAGGTGTTTCATCTACCTGCAATATCTATGCCTTGAAGTTTTTTTTTTTTTTTCTTTTTTGTCTTTTGTCGTGACCGGCAACGGATCGCAACCCTCAGTGTCGCGCCCGTACCGGACCGGGACCGGCAACGGGATCGCAACCCTCAGTGTTGCACCCGCACCTCGCTCAGCCAGTGAGCGGGAACCGGTCTGTATGTGGGATCCGAACCCTCGGCGGGAGCGCCGCCACACTTCCAAGCGGCGCACTGTAGCAGTGCGCCACCGGGCCGGCCCGAAGTTTTATCCATCATTTGAAGGTTGGCTGAAATTCTATGTTGTCCAAGAAACCTTCTAAGGTCTTTCAAGTTGAAATGGATCTTTCCTTTCATATCTTCACAACATGTGGGAAAGTTAGTATGATGATATATTTCATACATGGAGGGGGGCAGAGACAAATGAATCACAGATAAATGGAACTGATCTCTGATCAAACTGTGCCTGAAGTCCATTTTACTGCTGGACCTCTTCAGGATGCCAATATATCCCCTCTATTGTTCATGCCAGTTTGAGTTACTTGTAGCCAAAAACATCTAACAGATTCTTGGGGACCAGGGCTGACAACCATTTAGCCTTTTAAAGCTACAAAGCAAACAGCAGAAAAATATAGCACATTACGCTCCAGCACTGGACACTTGCTGTTCCCTAAAAGCATGTCCTCCCCCCACTTGCTTTGATTGTTTCTTCACCTAGAATGCCCTTATATATCCTTTCTTGTCTTCTTTTTTTTAATTTAGATAAAATTCATATAACATAAAATTCACCATTTAAACCACTTTAAGTGTACAATCCAGTGGCTTTCAATATATTCACAATGTCGTACAACTATCACTATCTCATTATAATTTTCATTGCCCCCAAAAGAAACTCCATATCCACTAACAACAATTCCCATCTCCCTTCCCCAGCCCCTGAAAACCACTAATCTACTTTTTGTCTCTACGGATTAACTATTCCAGACGTTTCATGTCAATGGAATCATACAATATGTGGCCTTTTGTGTCTGGCTTCTTTACTGAACATACTGTTTTCAAGGTTCATTCACACTGTAGAGTGTATCAGTAATTCATTTCTTTTCGTGGCTGGATAATATTCCCTTGTATCGAAAGACCACATTTTGTTTATCCGTTCATCAGCTGATGAGCATTTGAGTTGTTTCCACTGCTTGGCTATTACAAATCATGCTGTTATGAGCTTTCATATACAAGTTTTTGTGTAGACATATGTTTTCATTTCTCTTGGCTGTATACCTGGGAGTGGAATTGCTGGGTTATATGCTAACTCTATTTAACTTTTCGAGGAAAGGCTTAATGAACTGTTTTGCACAGCTCCTGTTTTCTTTATCCAAAGCTTGCCTGTTCTTTCAAGACTTGGGGGAAAATGTCCTCCCCTCCTTTTTTCTGTGAAACATTTTTTAAGGGGAGATGACCAGCCACCTCCTTTGCGCTCCCATAGGGCTCGGGGCTGAGCTGTTCTAGCACTTACCATCCACGTACACATTTTCAGTGAACTTATCTGTCCCCTGGACTGAGGGGAATCCTGAGAGCAGGGGCTGCACCTAACCTGTTGCTGTGACCCCAGTACCTGACACACAGTGGGTGCCCAGCAGTGTGGTTCTGGCAGATGAATAAATGGTGCGTGTCTCTCCAGTGGTCTCGTGGTGCAGCTGAGCTTCACGAGGACACTTCATGACAGATGACAGGCTATACAAGGGCTTCCTGGGTGTGCCAGTCAGCTGGGGGGGGCGGGGGGTGGTGATGCGTGAGAAGGCACGAGGCAGGTGCATGTGTGGGTGCATTTTAACCACACACGCTCAAGTTCAGAGATGGCCTTGGAATGAACTGAATGAGCCTGAACTGACCGGCTCATGCCTGGAAGGGGAAAGCGAGGACACTATACATCGACAAAAAGGCAGTTAGGAGCCTGATCACAGACAGGTGCTGGAGATGACAACAGTAAGAGGCCTCATGCTGGGGTGGAGCTCTGCTGCTTATGAAGCAATTTCCCACCCATCATTGCATTTGACAGGTGGCGTGGAGCATGAAAGAGCCCGGCTCTGGGGAGCATCAGGCCTGGCTTCTTGCCTCTGAGCCCCACTTGCTACCCGTGTGAACCAGAGCCCTCCTGCAATGTGGGAACAGAAAACTCCCTGCAGCAGAGTCTGCAGGATTGAGTGGAGGTCAGTGGAAGTGCCTTCATTGGAAGGTGTAAATCCACACCACATTTGCTCTTAGCAGCTCTGCCCCTCAGGGACTTCTTGGGAGGCCGGCAGGACAGTTATGTCAATTTCCTTATGGAGTCAGGACATTCTGGGTCAGGGAGTGGAAGCAGAAGTTACACTGAATGAGGGACTTCTATGTGCCAGGCTCTGTGCTAGGCAGTTGAACATGCTGTCTCAGTTAATGCTTGCAGTAAACCTGTGAGGGAGGAAGGAAATTCTCCTTACGAGCACCAGCATTCAGAGGGTAAGTCACTCACTCAAGGTCACACACCTTGGAAGTGTCAGAATCCGGACCAAAACCTTGTATCATTGTGTTTATGGCTGCTCTATCATTCCTACAAAGCCCACAATGCAGGAGCCAGGCTAGTGAATGCACCCTATTTCCTTGGCACATGAATGTACTTCCAGGAGCCTGCCATGTATTTCTAATAATTGGTATGAACATGCAATCTCTCGTCAGTCAGCTTCTTGTCTGCTGTAAGACACAGATAAGAAAAAAGAGCCTGAGCGGACACAGGAAAATCTTCCACACCTGTCGGCAGAAATCACTCCAGCCCTGAATACCTTTCTCACTTTGATTCTCTGAGTCTTCTGTGTCTGAATCATGTAAGAAAATGACTTCTTGGGTGAATATTAAAACTCCATGTGTGGATGTTCATAGTCTCTCTCTGGCAGCTCTGGCAATAATGGATCAGAGGAGCAGACTCTACAGCCTGGGTTGGGGAGTCAGATTCAATTCCTCTGAGATTCCCGGGCCAGGAATCTCAGACACAAGAGAGTGGCATGAGGAGGGGCAGGCTTTGGTGGGCTCTGAGGGGGTTTGGGACAGAACGGCCAACGGCCAGGTGATAAAGGATGCTCCTCGTAACAGCTAACTTTCATCAAGTGCTCTTGATACTGGGTATGGGGTAGGTCCTTTCAAATCCTCCCCAAAGCTCTATGACCGTTATTAATATCTAGACTCGTATTAAGGATGAAGACATTCTGGCCCTCACTAGCTGTCATTCACTATATTAGTTTGTTAGGGCTGTCGTAACAAATTACCACGAATTGGGTGGCTTAAAACAACAGATAATTTATTCTTGCACAGTTCTGGCGAGCAGAAGTACAAACTCAAGCTGTCAGTGGAGCTGCACTCCCCCTGCAGTGTCTGGGGGAGGATCCCTCCTTGGCTGTCCTGGCTTCTGGTGGCTCCAGAACTCCTTGACTTGTGGCTGTGTCCCTTCAGTCTCTGCCTTCGCCTTCACATGGCCTTCTTCCCTGGGTCAGTGTCTCCTCTTCCATTTTCTTATAAGGACATTTGTCATGGGATTTAGGGCCCAGCTGGATAATCCAAAATGACTTCATCTTAAGATCCTTAACTTAATTACGTCTGCAAAGGTCCTTTTTTTTTTTCTTTTTTTTCAAATAAGGTCTCATTCTTGGGTTGCAGGGGTAAGGATGCTGACATACCTTTTGTGGGCCACAATTCAACCCACTAGCCTTGACTAACTTCACACATAAGTGGCTGAAGTGGGACATGAAGTTAAGCTGGACTCTGAGCCCACTTGCTTAGCCACTAAGGGCTACATGCTGCGTACTTACCTGCTGTGACCGCAGGCGTGTTATTGAACCCCTCTGTGCCTCAGTTTCCTCATCTGTAGATTGGGGATAATAATGGTAATTACCACGTAGGGTTGTTATAGGGATTAAATGAGTTGATAAATCAGTTGGAGCAGTGCCCAGCACATAGTATATATAGTGAGCACTAAACAAAAGCTGATGCTATTGTTAGATTTGCTATTGTTATTACCAAGACAATGCAGCATTGTTGAAATCCTGGATGAAGGCTCAGTAGACCTGCTACTAATGTTGAGCCTGGACTGGAACATAATGCTCTCAGATATAAATTTGCTGGCTTTCAGCATCTGCTCACAGGTGCTTCACTCTTGTGAAACATCAACCAGATAATCACAGATGTAAAAGAGATTTAACCATTTATAAGAAAATGTTATGCATAACTGGATGCCAATAATTTTGAAAGCCTCAATGAAGAAAACAGAACAAAGTAAAGCACAGGATTGATGCAGAAAGAAGTAGGAAGTGTGAATGGACCAACAGACTCATCCCAGTGGAAGAGAGACTGAGTCATCCAGTACCACAAGGCCAAGGCTGTGTTCTAGCTCTAATGTGCAGCAAGCAAGGCCATCTCGGGCTGGTCTGGTCACCTATCCAGCCTCAGTTCCTTCATCTCTAAAATGGGGATGTTAAGGTGCTTTGTGAATGGCACCATGATGTTGAAATGTGAAGCACTTATTATCACAGTTGGCATCTGCCAACTATCGAGTGCCTGTACTTGATGGGACGGGCCTGGAGTTGGGGTCCCAGTCCAGGCAAAGGCAGGAGTGTGGGTGGGCTGGGCACTGACAACTGGGCAGGACCAGTGATGACTGTACTTCCTCTGGCTGCTGTCCCATGAGCTCCTGGGGTGGGGTGTGGGGAGCCCCACAGGTTGTCTCAGCCTCTCTGACCTGAACTGAGCATCTTTGGGGCATGTTAAATGTTCCATCCTATGTCAAGGTCAAAACAACCAAGTATTTGAAGTTTAATCCACCACCACTCCAAGAAACTCCAGGCCAAACGACGGCAGATAATAAGGAACATCCCACCGTGTGGCTGACGGTTCCATCTCAGAGCCACAGTGTGTGTTGAGGTACCTGGACACTGTGGTTCCTTTGTCCTCTTGTTTTACTGCTGGTTTCTGTGGTTGGTGGATTCCTGAAACTGCGGAACACTTTTTTTCTTTTTTAAACCGCCTGACGTTCTGGTCTGGAACTGGCTCACCCTCTGCCTCTCCACTGCAAAGAACAGCGCTGCAGAATTGGAAATCTCATAGCTTCTGCTTCTTTTCTCTTCCTTGCTCTCTCTCTTTCAGGGGGGAAACAATTGTTCAAATGATGATTCAAGGATTTTCAGAAAAATCTGAGACTGGAGGGGCCCGTGCAGCTCTGTGGGGTCTGCAACGTGAACTTCCCAGGCAGCCCTTCCTCTCAGTCTGCATTTCTTTGTCACCATCATGTTCTCTAGCTGGGGATCCTGGTGGGGTTGTTAGGGGACCACCTGGATTTCAGGTTTCCTGGATTCAGGCTTTTCTTCTCTTATCTTCTAGCCTTAAATTTATTGTCTTGAGTCTCTTTCTCACTCTGGCATCCAAAGGGTAGTTCTGGGCCCTTCCTAGAGATCAGTGAGCATCTGGTCCTGACGGTTGCAACCCAGGTTGCACGTTACAATCCATGGCAACTTTAAAAAATTCTCAATGCTCAGGGCCCTTTCTAAACCAATT